>NC_090034.1:52890094-53095094 GCF_037176765.1 Anolis sagrei
TGTGGAGGTCGGTGCATAGCCAATCAACACACAGTCTTCACAGAGTGAAGGTCCATGGTTAACATGACGATGGTGGCTCCTCAAATCTGTTGCAGCCTTCTTCCGCCTTCACAGACGTAACATTTACCATGTTATCTTCTGCTTGATCTGCCATTCAGGTCTTCAGATTGTGCTTGGTCTGGATCCTCCCCTGCAGCCCATCCTAGGAGTACATGACTCCGACGGTAATGGCCACAGGTTTATTGGAACACGCAAGCTCCCTCACCACGACAAGGTGACAATCCATCAAGGGGGTTCTATCTATTTGTTCATCAGTATATACATCCATCCATCTACATCCTCTATCTGTCTGTCCATCCATCCATCCGTCCATCCATCTACATCCTCTGTCTATCCATCCATTGTCTATCCACCTATTTATCCATCTATCAATCCATATATCTATCTTCCACCCTCTATCAATTAATCTTTCTCTTTTTTCTTTCTTTCTATTCTCATCCTCTGTCCATCCATCCATTGATCTATCCCTCCATCCATTCATGTATCAATCACTCCATCCATGCATCCATCCATCCAACATTCTTTCCTTCCTTCCATCTATCCATCCATCTATCCCGCATCCACCCATCTAGCTATCTTCCATTCTGTCCATCCATCCATCCATTGATCTATCCATCCATCCAGGTATCAATCCAACCACCTATCTTTCTATTTACCTATCTTCCATCCTCTGTCCATCCATCTGAATGTCCATTTATCATTCCATCCAGGTATCAAGCCAACCATTTAACCACCTATCTATCTACCATCTATCTTCCTTCCTCTGTCTGTCTGTATCTTTCTATCCATCCATAATCTATTTATCCATCTATCAATCCAATCATCTCTCCATCTCTCTATCTATCCATCCATATATCAATCCAAGCATCTCTTCATCCATCCATGATAAAAGAAAGTACTGTTTCCGCATTTCGACCGTCTCCACTGTTTGAAGATCACTCTGTGACTGAATCCATCAATGAAGGCATCTTATATACAGTTTCAAATGCATTAGAATATCTCAGGTGCATCTGCACTGTGGAATTAATGTAGCTCAATACCCCTTTGAGAGCCCCTGGTGGCACAGTGGGTTAAAGCACTGAGATGCTGAACTTGTTGACCGAAAGGTTGCAGGTTCAAATCTGGGGAGCAGCATGAGCTCCTGCTGTCAGCTTTAGCTTCTGCCAACCTAGCAGTTTGAACACGAGCAAATGTGAGTAGATCAATAGGTACCGCTCCGGCGGGAAGGTAAAGGCGCTCCATGCAGTCATGCCGGCCACACGACCTTGGAGGTGTCTACGGACAACAGTGGCTCTTCGGCTTAGAGAAGCACCAACCCCCAGAGTCAGACATGACTGGACTTAATGTCAAGGGAAACCTTTACCTTTCTAATATCCCTTTGAATGACCTTAACTTGTAGTTTCCAGCATTAATTCTACAGTGTAGATGCACTGCACCATCTGGAAACAGGGGCAATGTAGATGAAAAGAAAGATTCTTTTAAAAAGAAGTTGGATGCCACCAAGGGACCTGCCTTTAAAATAAATAGTGAAATAATTCATGGAAATCAAGGGAAAAAAAGCTTTTCGGTGCAATTTGCATGTTTTTGCTCCAACGAAGGCATGAATATTTCAGCAACAGAGGCATTAAAGTTTCATGTGGAGGCCATTTAGAAAAATCCTCGAAAGGTGAAATATGTGAAAAAACCCTCTAAATTTCAGCCCCAAATAATGCAACACAAGGATACGCATGTGGAGTTGGATTCCAATTGATGCTGGCAAAGTTAACCTAGTTTGGTCCCACTTTAATAACAGTGATGGGATCCTGAGAGTTGCAGTTTGGTGTGTCCTTGGCAATGGAGCGATAATGATAAATAGATAGATGATGGATAGATAGATAAATGGATAGATTGACTGATGTATGGAGAATAGATAGATAATTGGATGGATGGATAGATAAATAGAGATGTTTAGATGGATGGATAGACAGATGGACAGATGGATGGATAAACCAATTGATAAATAAGAGGATAGATGGATGGATAGATAGAACAATAATGTTAAATATCATTTGACAACACAATGATAAATGGATGGATGATGCATGGATAGATGGATGGATGGATGGATGGATGAATAGATGGATGAATAGATGGATGGATGGATGGATGGATGGATGAATAGATGGATGAATAGATGGATGAATAGATGGATGGATGGATGGGTGGGTGGATGGGTGGGTGGATGGGTGGGTGGATGGGTGGGTGGATGGGTGGGTGGATGGGTGGGTGGATGGGTGGGTGGATGGGTGGGTGGATGGGTGGATGGGTGGATGGGTGGATGGGTGGATGGGTGGATGGGTGGATGGGTGGATGGGTGGATGGGTGGATGGGTGGATGGGTGGATGGGTGGATGGGTGGATGGGTGGATGGGTGGATGGGTGGATGGGTAGATGGGTAGATGGGTAGATGGGTAGATGGGTAGATGGGTAGATGGGTAGATGGGTGGATAGATAGACAGAGAGAGAGATGGATAGATAGATAGATGATAGATAGATAGATAGAGGAAAATATAGACGGATGATGGATAGATTGTTAGATAGGTAGATAGTCTAACTTGGGAAGTCTGACTTGAACATGGTAGTCCACACTCTGGTTACATCCATATAGACTACTGCAATGTGCTCTATGTGGGGTTACCTTTGAAGACTGTTCAGAAGCTTCAAATGGTCCAAAAGGCAGCAGCCAGATTGCTCACCCAAATGGCATTCAGGGAGCAAACAACTCCTCTGTTACGCCAGCTCTGCTAGCTCCTGGTTTGCTACTACTATACACTATCTCAGAATACTTGTAGGGTGTCAAAATACACAAATCTATGTCAGGAAAAAATACTCAAGGAGCATAAAGTATATGATATTCAGTATATAGTTCAGTGTAATTCAATGTATTCACATAGAGTGAAATGAAAAGGAGCAACTGCTCTCAAACATAATCCATGTAACACAGTCATAAAAGGTAAAGGTAAAGGTAGTCCCCTGACATTAAGTCCAGTCATGTCTGACTCTGGGGTGTGGTGCTCATCTCCATTTCTAAGCCGAAGAGCCAGCGTTGTCCATAGACACCTCCAAGGTCATGTGGCCGGCATGACTGCATGGAGCGCCGTTACCTTCCCGCCGGAGCAGTACCTATTGATCTACTCACATTTGCATGTTTTCGAACTGCTAGGTTGGCAGAAGCTAGGGCTGACAGCGGAATCTCACGCTGCTCGAATCGAACCTGCGACCTTTCGATCAACAAGCTCAGCAGCTCAGTGCTTTAACCCACTGCGCCACCGGGGGCTCCAATGCAGTCATATAAAGTAAATTATAAAGGAGCAACCGCTCTCAGACATACAGTTGTAAGATCCCAATATATACAGGTTTCAGGGAAGCATATGCAATACAAACTCTTTTCAAATAAGGTGAGAAGACAATGAGTCATAAAATCCACAATCCAGAAGAGAGTTCAAATGGCAGTAGTATCCAAATGATGATGGAGATTAGCTCTCAAGAGAAATCTTCGTAGGGAAAATCCTACAGGGATGTCCGGGTAATATTATATACCCTGTTTCGGGGACAAATTCCCCTTCTTCAGGAGTTAATAACACAGTGATATTGGCTCATGTCTATAACAAAACATAGAATAACAAGTAATTGCCAGCAAATTTTAAAAAGTGAAGATCACCCTTAAAAAAGATAGTTATATGCATAGTGCCTGAAGCTTTACATAGAGTGACTCTGCTGAAGGTGATTCAAATTGCGAGTAATGTAAAAGATCCTTCCACAAGCTTATATAGAGTATAGAGGAACTTAAAGGAAACAGCTAAAGTTAAGTGACTCATTAAGTCCCTGAGGAGAAAAGGTTTTAAACTTAAAGATCCAGTACATTTCCCCTTGGGATAATAGTTTTTAGGGAAGTGATTACATTGTGTAAAGTGTGAGTATAAAGAGGATTTGGTAGAAAGACATTTAATTCTGGATTTATGTTCTGAGATTCTGATTCTTAGGGGTCTACTCGTTTTACCAACATACCATAGATCACAATCACATGCCAAAAGGTAAATAAATGGCATTGCTACTGTTGCATGTGGAGAAATGTTTATGTGTAGTGCCCACTTTGTTTCTATAGTTATAGACCTCCTTGGTCTTCCAGGATTGTGAGCAGCATTTACAGTGTCCACAGGGGTAGTGGCCTCTCAAGGTACTTTTGGATGTAATGGTGGGAGTAGTTAAGTCAGTATGAATTAAGAAATCTCTTATACTTTTGGTACGTCTATTGCCAAAAATGGGCAATCTTTCGCAACCAGGAATATCCTGTAGATGATGCCAGGGCTTTTTTATAATTCGGGTGATATGTTTGGAGTAGTGTGATAGTTCTTGAGTCCAAATGATTTGATTTTTGGTAGATTTGGAATATTCTTTCAGCAAGGTCAACATGGATTTATCAAAAACAAGTCATGCCAGACTAATCTGATCTCTTTTTTCAATAGAGTTACAAGCTGCGTAGATGCGGGGAATGCCGTGGATGTAGCGTACCTGGATTTCAGTAAGGCCTTCGACAAGGTCCCCCATGACCTTCTGGCAAGGAAACTAGTCCAATGTGGGCTAGGCAAAACTATGGTGAGGTGGATCTGGAATTGGTTAAATGGACGAACCCAGAGGGTGATTCTCCCCAATGCTTCCTCTTCACCTTTGAAAGAAGTGACGAGTGGAGTACCACAAGCAGGGCTCCGTCCTGGGCCTGGTCCTGTTCAACAATTTATTAATGACTTAGATGAAGGGCTAGAAGGCACGATCATCAAGTTTGCAGATGACACCAAATTGGGAGGGATTGCCAATACTCCAGAGGACAGGAGCAGGATTCAAAACAATCTTGACAGATTAGAGAGATGGGCCAAAACTAACAAAATGAAGTTCAACAGGGACAAATGCAAGATACTCCACTTTGGCAGGAAAAACAAAATGCAAGGATACAGAATGGGGGATGCCTGGCTCAAGAGCAGTACATGTGAAAAAGCTCTTGGAGTCCTTATGGACAAGTTAAAAAGCCAATGGGATTTTGGCCTGCATCAATAGGAGTATAGTGTCTAGACTGAGGGAAGTCATGCTACCCCTCTATTCTGCCTTGGTTAGACCACACCTGGAATATTGTGTCCAATTCTGGGCACCACACAATTGAGAAGAGATATTGACAAGATATTGACAAGTGAGAGCCGTTCAGGAGTGGAACTCTCTGAGTGTGGTGGAAGCTTTTAAACAGAGACTGGATGGCCATTTGTCAGGAATGCTTTGAATGCAAAATTCCTGCTTCTTGGCACGGGGTTGGACTGGATGGCCCATGAGGTCTCTTCCAACTCTATGATTCTGTGATTCTAAGGTGGTTCTATCTATTTTGTCAACCTTATCTAATGCTTTTCTTATGACATGTTTAGGATAACCCAATTTGAGAATCCCACTGTGGCTTCATTTGTTTTGAATACCATGAATATATCATCATAGATTATTTTGTGTATTTTGACACCCTACAAGTATTCTGGGATAGTGTATAGCCATGTTAGTATGGATGACTGGCTTGGTACATATAGTTTTGATAAAGAAGACATTATGTCACTCACCAAAACAGGTCAGTTATTGACCATGTACCAGGAGCTGAGTCCTCCCAGACCAGCAATTTGTTTTCTGATTTAGAAAAACTGAAACAAGGAAACGTCCATCTCCATTAGCTGATTACATAAAACATTACATGATACTTAGAGGATTAAGTGTATATAAACCATCCGGCATGTTCAAAAATAGGGATTTTCTACAGCAATGGGTTAAGATTCTAAACAAATGCTCCTTGGACTTGATGGCATTATTAATCATGAAATCTAATGCCACTATTAAGGGTGGAGAAACTGGAACAACTAATCTCATGGAGAACATTATGAAAGATACAACATCCTTTACCATGCTGCAGACTATTGACAAAAAAATGTAGTGATTTATACAACCAAGTGAAGAAATTAAAAATTAAAAAATTTGAAAGAGATTGCAATGGTTATGAGTCCAATCGAGTCTACCCATGGCTATTGCATAAAGAGCAAGTCCCCTCTAGGAGAAAGGTTCGGTTCCATCCTCAATTCACAGACTCCTCTACAGAGGAAGACCCACGGAGAACAACTCTGAAGTCTCTGAAGTCTCTGATTCACCTCCCTTAAGAAGATCCAGTAGACAAGGAATATGAATCGACCATCTTCCTCGTCGTCTTCTACTACTACTTTTTTTCCAAGGGGCCAAAATCGGAGATGCTGGACCTGATTGTTAATTTATCTGATTACAAGTTATCTGATTTAGAAAGGCTAGTAGTTAATAAAGGTTTATCATTTGTGCCCACCCCAAAATTTAATTCATTCTGAGCACTCATTGACTTATTCAAATTATTTAGAACTATTTGTTTTCTCAAACAGAACATCTAACACAACAATAGAATCCTTCAAACCCAAAAGTACTTTCTGCCCCTCCACAGACAATATACATATCAAATGCTTTGAAAAAGTGGTAGAGAGGGACTTTAACATGCTAATCGCCCGCAGACAACCATTCCACTCCAGTCTGTCTAACTTAGAATGAACCACCCTGGCCAAAACTGAGTAACCTTAAAGAAATAGTTTGGAAACCTGCAGATAAAGCGGGAGCCATAGTATTACTTAACAAAAAAGATTACATCAAGGAAGTCAATCTTCAGTTATCAAATAATACATTTTACAAACCTGTTTCAATAGACCCCACAAAACATATTCAGTCCCTTATTAGAGTTGTATGTCAAGAGGGATTATCTATGGGATATATCTCTTTGTCTACCTACAAATTTCTACAGAATGATTTCCATAGGATTCCAATTTTTTGTATTCTTCCTAAGATTCATAAAGGCATCCCTCCTCCCCCCCCCCCCCCCCACCACCACCCGGCCCAAGTTGACCCAGGGACAAATGCAAGATACTCCACTTTGGCAGAAAAAACGAAATGCAAAGATACAGAATGGGGGACAATGCCTAGCTCGAGAGCAGTACATGTGAAAAAGATCTTGGAGTCCTTGTGGACAACAAGTTAAACATGAGCCAACCATGTGATGCGGCAGCAAAAAACGCCAATGGGATTTTGGCTTGCATAGTGTCTAGGTCCAGGGAAGTCATTCTACCCCTCTATTCTGCTTTGGTTAGACCACAACTTGAATATTGTGTCCAATTCTGGGCACCACCATTGAGGAGAGATATTGACAAGCTGGAATGTGTCCAGAGGAGGGCAACTAAAATGATCAGGGGTCTGGAGAACAAGCCCTATGAGGAGCGGCTTAAAGAGCTGGGCATGTTTAGCCTGAAGAAGAGAAGGCTGAGAGGAGACATGTTAACCATGTATAAATATATGGGAGGAACTCACAGGGAAGAGGGAGCAAGCATGTTCTCTGCTGCCCTGGAGACTAGGACACGGAACAATGGCTTCAAACTACAAGAAATGAGATTCCATCTGAACATGAGGAAGAACTTCCTGACTGTGAGAGCGGTTCAGCAGTGGAACTCTCTGCCCCGATTGTGGTGGAGGCTCCTTCTTTGGAAGCTTTTAAACAGAGGCTGGATGGCCGTTTGTCAGGGGTGCTTTGAATGGAATATTCCTGCTTCTTGGCACGGGGTTGAACTGGATGGCCCATGAGGTTTCTTCCAACTCTATGATTCTGTGATTCTAAGGTGGTTCTATCTATTTTGTCAACCTTATCTAATGCTTTTCTTATGACATGTTTAGCATAACCTCTGCTTCTGAATTCATGGCTTAAAGTAGTACTTTCCTGAGTAAAGTGTTCCTTGGTGCTTGAGTTACACTTAAGTGTGAATAGTTGGGAAAAAGGAAGATTGGTTTTTTAAACTGAAGTGGTGAAAGCTATTATAATGAAGATAAGAATTTTTGTTGGAGGCTTTTCGAAAGTTTTTAACTAGGAGTTTATTTTGATATTTGTATACCGTAACATCCAAAAAATTAATATGTGATGGCTTAAGATGACTAGCAAACTTAATGGATGTATGTATAGTATTAATCCAATTTGAGAATCCCACTGCGGCTTCGTTTGTTTTGAATACCATGAATTATAGATTATTTTGTGCATTTTGACACCCTACAAGTATTGTGGGATAATGTATAGTAGTATAACCATATTAGTATGGATGACTGGCTTGGTACATATAGTTTTGATAAAGAAGACATTATGTCTCTCACCAAAAACTGGTCAGTTATTGACCATGTACCAGGAGCTGAGTCCTCTCAGACCAGCAATTTGTTTTCTGATTTAGAAAAATTGAAACAAAGAAACGTCCATCTCCATTAGCTGATTACATAAAACATTACATGATACTTAGAGGATTAAGTGTATATAAACCATCCGGCATAGGGATTTTCTACAGCAATGGGTTAAGATTCTAAACAAATGCTCCTTGGACTTGATGGCATTATTAATTATGAAATCTAATGCCACTATTAAGGGTGGAGAAACTGGAACAACTAATCTCATGGAGAACATTATGAAAGATACAACATCCTTTACCATGCTGGAGACTATTGACAAAAAATGTAGTATTTATTTGTCGTGTCAGGCCAACCAGTCAATTGTATTACATTTCTAACAGAATAAAACAAACAAACAGACAAAATACAAAATTTGCGAGTTAAGTAGTTGATTAAATGTCCTCTGACCAGTATCTGGCCACTTGGAGTGCTTCTGGTGTTGCTGCAAGAAGGTCCTCCATTGTGCATGTGGCAGGGCTCAGGTTGCATTGCAGCAGGTGGTCAGTGGTTTGCTCTTCTCCACACTCGCATGTCATGGACTCCACTTTGTAGCCCCATTTCTGAAGGTTGGCTCTGCATCTCGTGGTCCCAGAGCGCAGTCTGTTCAGCGCCTTCCAAGTCGCCCAGTCTTCTGTGCGCCCAGGGGGGAGTCTCTCATTTGGTATCAGCCATTGGTTGAGGTTCTGGGTTTGAGCCTGCCACTTTTGGACTCTCGCTTGCTGAGGTGTTCCAGCGAGTGTCTCGGTAGATTTTAGAAAACTATTTCTAAAATTTAATGCATTCCGAGCACGCATTGACTTATTCAAATTATTTAGAACTGTTCGTCTTAGAGAAGTTTTCTCAAACAGAACATCTAACACAACAATAGAATCCTTCAAACCCAAAAGTACTTTCTGCCCCTCCACAGACAATATACATATCAAATGGTTTGAAAAAGTGGTAGAGAGGGACTTCAACATGCTAATCGCCCACAGACAACCATTCCACTCCAATCTGTCAAACCTAGAAAGAGCCACCCTGGTCAAACTGAGTAACCTTAAAGAAATAGTTTGGAAACCTGCAGATAAAGCGGGAGCCCTAGTATTACTTAAAAAAAAAAGATTACATCAAGGAAGTCAATCTTCATTTATCAAATAATACATTTTACAAACCTGTTTCAATAGACCCCACAAAACATATTCAGTCCCTTATTAGAGTTGTATGTCAAGAGGGATTATCTATGGGATATATCTCTTTGTCTACCTACAAATTTCTACAGAATGATTTCCGTAGGATTCCAATCTTTTATATTCTTCCTAAGATTCATAAAGGCATCTCCCCGCCCAAGTTGACTCATTATTTCTGGTTCATCTTCAGTGTTGGAACCAGCTGCTAAATACCTGAACTTTTTTTGCCAACCTTTTGTCCCCCCCTGCAATTTCTACATCAAAGATAAAAAGCACTTTATTAATATTATAGAAAATCTCAAAATAGAAGAGGATAATGTTTTGGTAACTATTGATGTCACTTCACTTTATACTAACATTCAATGAGATGAGGCCTACACCACCATAGAAAATGTCCTCCATAACAGAACCAAGTTGCATCCACCCACACATTTCCTGATGGACCGGTTAGACATAGTTTTGGAGAAAAATTATTTCCATTTTCAAAATCAATTTTACTTTCAGGTCTGTGGTGTGGCAATGGGAAGTCCATTGGCCCCCTCTGTTGCTAAGTTATTTATGGCTAATTTAGAGAATACCATTTTGTTAAATCCATCCATAAATATCTATTACGCTAACATTGTATATTATGGCCGATTCATCGATGATATATTCATGGTATTCAAAACAAACGAAGCCGCAGTGGGATTCTCAAATTGGATTAATACTATACATACATCCATTAAGTTTACTAGTCATCTTAACCCATCACATATTAATTTTTTGGATGTTACGGTATACAAATATCAAAATAAACTCCTAGTTAAAAACTTTTGAAAACCCTCTGACAAAAATTCTTATTTTCATTATAATAGCTTTCACCACTTCAGTTTAAAAACCAATCTTCCTTTTTCCCAACTACTCAGACTTAAGCGTAACTCAAAAGCACCGAGGAACACTTTACTCAGGAAAGTACTACTTTAAGCCATGAATTCGCAAGCAGAGGTTATGCTAAACATGTCATAAGAAAAGCATTAGATAAGGTTGACAAAATAGATAGAACCACCTTAGAATCACAGAATCATAGAGTTGGAAGAGACCTTGAAGCTGATAGGAACTTTAGGAGGGTCATCCCCAGGAGGAGGGACCCTGAGACCCCACCAAAGAGGGATCGCTACTTTGGCGAGCTAGAGAAGCCTGATTTCAGAAATTTTATTAAAATAAAATTAATCAAAATAATCTCACCAAAGTTGAAGAAAAGGCACCGAGGTGTTTATATTAGCGATTCAGCTGAAAAGGATGCAATGTAGCAATCATTCGCCTACAGAGCATACCAGTACAGAGATCAGAGGCATTTTAATAGGATTTACAGGCTTGGAAGTTTCAAAATTCCCGCCCTCCGCCCTCCGCCCAGCTTGCAGGTGATTGGCTGACGCGAGAACAGCTGGGAGGGGCTTGGTCACCCGCCCTGCATCAGAGCCAATCACAGAGCTCCTCCGCTGCGCAGGCGCCAATAAGAGAGCCCCTACTGCCCCAGCACTCCAGCGAATCAGGAGGAGGGAGGCAGGACGAGGATGAAACAATGGGCTGATGAATGGATTAATGGATTTCATGCCTTGGGGCCTGGAGCCCGAGAAAATCCGGTCTGTGACGGATGCCCAGTCTATTGTCTTTTAATGGATTGATGATAAGCATTGACTACTTTATCTGGGTCTTCCTGTCGCCATCAGATAGGACACAATGAAGAGACTGGGGTGAATGTTTGTCATAGCAAGTTTTGAAAGGAGGAACAGTTTCAGGGGAAACAGTTCCAGGATGGCATTCCGGGCAGGCCTGCAGTCTCCCGCGGCCTGGAAAAGGTTAGTTTCATGCATTAGGATAGCTTCAGACAGGAAAAGACACAAAGTATCAAGCTAGAGAGTTAAAAGTTGCAATTTCATTAATCTTTATTTGAGAATTGGTTACAAAGTTGGGGCTTGGTAGGAAAGTGAAAAGAGAGAGCATAGGGCTGTGTTGAGTCCCTGATTGAGCTTGCTGTTAGGGCACATTTCATCAGTTTGGCCCAATCTTTGCATCCAGGAACTGCGGAACTCCCTGCTGCAGATCAAATTAATTTAAAAGCAGGGGCCTGAGCTGCGCTCGGCATCAACCTCACAGGCCATCCAGTTCAATCCCCTGCCAAGAAGCAGGAATTTTGCATTCAAAGTACCCTTGACAGATGGCCATCCAGCCTCTGTTGAAAAGCTTGCAAAGAAGGAGCCTCCACCACACTCCGGGGCAGAGAGTTCCTCTGCTGAACAGCTCTCACAGTCAGGAAGTTCTTCCTCATGTTCAGATGGAATCTCATTTCTTGTAGTTTGAAGCCATTATTCCGTGTCCTAGTCTCCAGGGATGCAGAGAACATGCTTGCTCCCTCCTCCCTGTGACTTCCTGTCACATATTTATACATGGCTATGATGTCTCCTCTCAGTCTTCTCTTCTTCAGGCTAAACATGCCCAGCTCCTTAAGTTGCTCCTCATAGGGCTTGTTCTCCAGATCCTTGATGATTTTAGTCGCCCTCCTCTGGACACATTCCAGCTTGTCAATATCTCTCCTCAATGCTGGTGCCCAGAATTGGACACAATATTCCAGGTATGATCTAACCAAGGCAGAATAGAGGGGTAGCATGACTTCCCTGGACCTAGACACTATGCTCCTATTGATGCAAGCCAAAATCCCATTGGGTTTTTTTTGCTGCCGCATCACATTGTTGGCTCACATTTAACTTGTTGTCCATGAGGACTCTAAGATCTTTTTCACATGTACTGCTCTCGAGCCACACATCCCCCATTCTGTATCTTTGCATTTCATTTTTTCTGCCTAAGTGGAGTATCTTGCATTTGCCCCTGCCTTTATGAATCTTAGGAAGAATATAAAAGATTGGAATCCTAGGGAAATCATTCTGTAGAAATTTGTAGGTAGACAAAGAGATATATCCCATAGATAATCCCTCTTGACATACAACTCTAATAAGGGACTGAATATGTTTTGTGGGGTCTATTGAAACAGGTTTGTAAAATGTATTATTTGATAACTGAAGATTGACTTCCTTGATGTAATCTTTTTTGTTAAGTAATACTATGGCTCCCGCTTTATCTGCAGGTTTCCAAACTATTTCTTTAAGGTTACTCAGTTTCGACCAGGGTGGTTCTTTCTAGGTTAGACAGATTGGAGTTGAATGGTTGTCTGCGGGCGATTAGCATGTTAAAGTCCCTCTCTACCACTTTTTCAAAGCATTTGATATGTATATTGTCTGTGGAAGGGCAGAAAGTACTTTTGGGTTTGAAGGATTCTATTGTTGTGTTAGATGTTCTGTTTGAGAAAACAAATAGTTCTAAATAATTTGAATAAGTCAATGCGTGCTCGGAATGCATTAAATTTTGGGGTGGGCACAAATGATAAACCTTTATTAACTACTGTCCTTTCCAAATCACATAACTTGTGATCAGATAAATTGACAATCAGGTCCGGCGTCTCCGGTTTCGCCCCCTTGGAAAAAAAGTAGTGGTAGAAGACGACGAGGAAGATGGTCGATTGATATTCCTGTGTCTACTGGATCTTCTTAAGGGAGGTGAATCAGAGACTTCAGAGTTGTTCTCCCTGGGTCTTCCTCTGTAGAGGAGTCTGTGAATTGAGGATGGGATCTAACCTTTCTCCTAGAGGGAACTCGCTCTTTATCCAATAGCCATGGATAAACTCGATTGGACTCATAACCATTGCGATCTCTTTCATTTTTTTAAAATGTTTAATTCCTTCACCTGGTTATATAAATCACTACATTTTTTGTCAATAGTCTGCAGCATGGTAAAGGATGTTGTATCTTTCATAATGTTCTCCATGAGATTAGGTGTTCTAGTTTCTCCACCCTTAATACTGTTATTAGATTTCATAATTAATAATGCCATCAAGTCCAAGGAGTAATTGTTTAGAAACTTAACCCATTGCTGTAGAAAATCCCTATGCCGGATGGTTTATATACACTTAATCCTCTAAGTATCATGTAATGTTTTATGTAATCAGCTAATGGAGATGGATGTTTCTTTGTTTCAATTTTTCTAAATCAGAAAACAAATTGCTGGAGTGGGAGGACTCAGCTCCTGGTACATGGTCAATAACTGACCTGTTTTGGTGAGTGACATAACGTCTTCTTTATCCAAACTATATGTACCAAGCCAGTCATCCATACTAACATGGCTATACACTATCCCAGAATACTTGTAGGGTGTCAAAATACACAAAATAATCTATGATGATATATTCATGGTATTCAAAACAAATGAAGCCACAGTGGGATTTTCAAATTGGGTTATCCTAAACATGTCATAAGAAAAGCATTAGATAAGGTTGACAAAATAGATAGAACCACCTTAGAATCACAGAATCATAGAGTTGGAAGAGACCTCATGGGCCATCCAGTCCAACCCCGTGCCAAGAAGCAGGAATTTTGCATTCAAAGCACCCCTGACAAATGGCCATCCAGTCTCTGTTTAAAAGCTTCCAAAGAAGGAGCCTCCACCACACTCAGAGAGTTCCACTTCTGAATGGCTCTCACTTGTCAATATCTTGTCAGTATCTCTTCTCAATTGTGGTGCCCAGAATTGGACACAATATTCCAGGTGTGGTCTAACCAAGGCAGAATAGAGGGGTAGCATGACTTCCCTCAGTCTAGACACTATACTCCTATAGATGCAGGCCAAAATCCCATTGGCTTTTTAACTTGTTGTGCACGAGGACTCCAAGATCTTTTTCACATGTACTGCTCTCGAGCCAGGCATTGTCCCCCATTCTGTATCTTTGCATTTCGTTTTTCCTGCCAAAGTGGAGTATCTTGCATTTGTCCCTGTTGAACTTCATTTTGTCAGTTTTGGCCAATCATCTCTCTAATCTGTCAAGATCGTTTTGAATTCTGCTCCTGTCCTCTGGAGTATTGGCAATCCCTCCCAATTTGGTGTCGTCTGCAAACTTGATGATCGTGCCTTCTAGCCCTTCATCTAAGTCATTAATAAATTGTTGAACAGCACCAGGCCCAGGACGGAGCCCTGCTTGTGGTACTCCACTCGTCACTTCTTTCAAAGGTGAAGAGGAAGCATTGGGGAGATTCACCCTCTGGGTTCGTCCATTTAACCAATTCCAGATCCACCTCACCATAGTTTTGCCTAGCCCACATTGGACTAGTTTCCTTGCCAGAAGGTCATGGGGGACCTTGTCGAAGGCCTTACTGAAATCCAGGTACGCTACATCCATGGCATTCCCCGCATCTACCCAGCTTGTAACTCTATCGAAAAAAGAGATCAGATTAGTCTGGCCTGACTTGTTTTGATAAATCCATGTTGACCTTGCTGAAAGAATATTCCAAATCTACCAAAAATCAAATCATTTGGACTCAAGAAGTATCACACTACTCCAAACACATCACCCGCATTATAAAAAAGCACTGGCATCTTCTACAGGATATTCCTGGTTGCGAAAGATTGCCCATTTTTGGCAATAGACGTACCAAAAGTATAAGAGATTTCTTAATTCATACTGACTTAACTACTCCCACCATTACACCCAAAGGTACCTTGAGAGGCCACTGCTCTGGAATGTATTACTCCAAAACTGCTTGGGAGTGATCCTGGACTCATCGCTGAGCCTGGAACCCCAGGTCTCAGTGGTGGCCAGGAGAGCTTTTGCACAATTGAAACTTGTGCGCCAGCTGCGCCCGTACCTTGGGAAGTCAGATCTGGTTACAGTGGTCCATGCTCTTGTTACATCCCAAATAGATTACTGCAACACACTCTATGAGGGGTTGCCTTTGAAGACTGTTTAGAAACTTCAATTAGTCCAGTGGGCGGCAGCCAGATTACTAATCGGAGCGTCATACAGGGAGCATACCACCCCTCTGTTATGTCAGCTCCATTGCCTGCCGATCCAGTTCCGAGCACAATTCAAAGTCCTGGTTTTGACCTACAAAACCCTATACAGTTCTGGCACAGCGTATCTGTCCGAACGCATCTCCTTCAACGTCCCGCCTCAGAGTTTAAGATCTTCTGGGGAGGCCCTGCTCTCGGCCCCACCTTTGTCACAAGTGAGATTGGTGGGGACGAGGAGCAGGGCCTTCTCGGAGGTGGCCCCTCGCCTGTGGAATTCACTTCCCGGGGAAATTAGGTCATTGACATCCCGCCTCTCTTTTAGAAGGAAACTAAACACATGGATATGGGACCAGGCCTTTGGGTAATCTGGCAGATAGACAAAGGACAATGACGACTAGAATTGATAGGATTTCACAATGTGGAATGAATTTACGGATTCTGAGCTGGCGAACGTTGAGCATTAGATTGGTTTTATTGATTATGATGTATAATTGACTGTTTTAATTGTTTTATAACTGCTGTTGATATATGTTTTTATCTTATTGTTGTGTTGGCATCGAATTGTGCCTTTTGTAAGCCGCCCTGAGTCCCCCCTCGGGGGTTGAGAAGGGCGGGGTAGAAATGCGCGAAATAAATAAAAATAAATAAATAAAACCTCATATAGACTTCGAAAAACTATTATCCCAAGGGGAAATGTACTGGATTTTTAAGTTTAAAACCTTTTCTCCTCAGGGACGTAATGAGTCACTTAACTTTAGCAGTTTCACTCTATGTAAAGCTTCAGGCACTATGCATATAACTATCTTTTTTAAGGGTGATCTTCACTTTTTAAAATTTGCTGGCAATTACTTGTTATTCTATGTTTTGTTATAGACATGAGCCAATATCACTGTTATTAACTCCTGAAGAAGGGGAATTTGTCCTCGAAACAGGGTATATAATATTACCCGGACATCCCTGTAGGATTTTCCCTATGAAGATTTCTCTTGAGAGCTAAGCTCCATCATCATTTGGATACTACTGCCATTTGAACTCTCTTCTGGATTGTGGACTTTATGACTCATTGTCTTCTCACCTTTTTTGAAAAGAGTTTGTATTGCATATGCTTCCCTGAAACCTGCATATATTGGGATCTTAGAACTGTATGTCTGAGAGCGGTTGCTCCTTTATAATTTACTTTATATGACTGTATTACATGGATTATGTTTGAGAGCTGTTGCTCCCTTCCATTTCATTCTATGTGAATAGCATATATTCCAGCATATAAGACATCTGTCATATGCTGACTTGGCCATGGTAATCCAGGCTCTGGTTTCATCCTGTATAGACTACTGCATCGCTCTCTACGTGGGGTTGCCTTTGAAGACTGCTCGGAAGCTTCAAATGGTCCAACGCTCGGCAGCCAGGTTGCTAACAGGAGCGGCACTCAGGGAGCATACAACTCCTATGTTGCGCCAGCTCCACCTGCTGCCAATTTGCTACTGGGCACAATTCAAAGTGCTGGCTTTAGCCTATAAAGCCCTAAACGGTTCTGGCCCAACTTACCTGTCCGAACGCATCTCCTCCTATGAACCAGCTAGGACATTAAGATCTTCCGGCGAGGCCTTGCTCTCGGTCCCGCCAGCATCACAGGCACACCTGGCGGGGATGAGAGACAGGGCCTTTTCAGTGGTGGCCCCTCGGCTGTGGAACACCCTCCCTACAGATATCAGATCGGCCCCCTCCTTATTGGCATTCCGGAGGAAAGTGAAGACCTGGTTGTTCAAACAGGCATTCGATTAGGCAGTGTAATTGATTACAAGGAACACGGAATAACGGATGATGAGATTGGATTCTGATTCTATTGATGAGACGTGAATGATTTGTTATATTGATGTTTAATTGTTATGCTATTGTTTTTAAATGCTTTAATTGTTTTGTAATGTGTGCATTGACATTGCTGTTGTTAACCGCTTTGAGTCGCCTAAGGGCTGAGAAAAGCGGTATATAAATGAAGTAAATAAATAAATAATAAACAAATCTGGGCGTATGAGACGACCCCAACTTTTCCAGTTAAAATATAGAGTTTTGGATATACTCACCGTATAAGACTACCCCTCTTCCAACACACATCAAATAAATTTTTTAAAAGCAACAGATTTTATTTCAATATGTTAATTTCCCTATTACTGTACCTCCTTCTCTGCCTCTCAGATCTCGCACATGAGCACCTGCACCACTTCACTGCAATCTTCAGGAGCGAGATCTGAGAGGCAGAGGAAGAGGTACGGTAATATGATACAAGGGCAGGCCAGACAGGTAAAAGAGGTGTGTTTGTCTGGGCCCAGAGCCACACTATCTCTTTTTTCCATACCCCGGAAGCCTGCAGCTTGCTCTGCCCTTCACTTACACCTTCCAGGTGAGGTGCCCCTTCACCTCACCATCGGGACCACATTAAGTCCACGAATCCTGATGAATGGATTTTCTTCTACCGTACTTGTACAGCGCCACCCTTAATGCTTTCATACAGTCGCTGCATACGGCAGGGATGGCCACTGCCATTTTTGAGCTCCCCCCACAATATGCAGCGACCACAGATTCTCCAATCCTGATTGGAAGTTTTAGCACCCGCTCTATGACTCCCAGCATATAAGACTACTCCTGCATATAAGACAACTCCCATGCAGAAGGCTGCTCCAGCGTATAAGACGACTCCCGCGTATAAGATGACCCGACTTTTGAGAAGATTTTCTTGGGTTAAAAAGTAGTCTTATACGCCAGAATATACGGTACATTGAATTACACTGAACTATATGCTGGTTTGCTACTGGGCATAAATGGAACCTAAATGGTTCCGGCCCAGCTTACCTATCCGAACATATCTCTCCCTATGAACCATCTAAGAATTTAAGATCATCTGGGGAGGCTCTGCTCTCAGTCCTGCCTTCTTCGCAGGCACGACTGGTGGGGACGAGAGACAGGGCCTTCTCAGTGGTGGCCCCTTGGTTGTGGAATGCCGTCCCCAGGAATATTAGATCAGCCCCTTCCCTCTTGACCTTCCAGAAAAAAGTGAAAATGTGACTATTTGAACAAGCCTTCAGAATCTAATGCAACAGTCAAACACAAAATTAGACGAAAGTGAACACTGGAACGGCTCAGATGACGATTTTTGGACAATGAAACTAGCAATGAAGGCATTGGTTTTATGTTTTTAAAGGTTTGATTGAATGTATTTTTAATTCTGTTTAAGTGTTGTTTTCATTGTATATTGTTAGGCATCAAATTGCTTCCTAGTTGTAAGCCGCCTTGAGTCACCTTCGGGTTTGAGAAAGGCGGGATAGAAATATCGTAAAATAAATAAATAAATAAATAAATAAATAAATGGTTGAAGTGGTAGATGAATAGAGGGATACACGGATGGATAGACAGATAAATTCATGGATGGATAGGTAGATAAGATAGAGTGATGTGGTGTTTATAGGGTGTTGGCGCCGCCTGCTGGCCAAAACAAGAAGACGACCCTGAGAATTTCCTAATGGCTTTCCTTCCTCTGGTCATCTAGTGATTGAATACAGAATTGCACTGGAGGACTTGGAGGCAAAAAGACAAGTTCAAATCAAAACGTCTTCTATAGATAGAAAAACAGTCTTTATTGTGGTCATTAATAATAATAATAATACGAATTTTATTCTTGTCCCCTGCCTCCCCCCCCCCCAAAGGGACTCAGAGCAGCTTACATATGATACAGAGTGCCTAAAATAGAGCATAAAATAAACCCACAACAGAATACAATAAAGTAAAACATATAGTATGTGTTGGGAAGAAGGTTTCAAAGTTTCCTATCTATACACATATTATAATAACACATAATAAAAGTGAAAATATGGGTGTATGTGGCTGGGGTGTCCACTTACACAGACAAGCTCTTGCCTCCAAAAAGAGCTACTCAGAAGACACCAAAGGTCCTCCCTCCAATGACATTGCAGGTTATAGCAAGTGCCATGAACATGTCCAACAGCCCTGCCAATATCCTCCACAAACACCATACTGCCGACCAACCAAGTGAAGGCTTTCATATGGACACGATTTCATCCTAGATTGTATGTGTTTCCTCCACCACAGGCATCCCAGTGTTTCTTACTCTCTCCATTGGTCTGGAATTTACATGACCCTGCCCACTTCCTCTCCCAAGGGCCATCTAGTCCAGCACTATAGGGTTTGAATGGTGAAAGGGACTTTCAAGGGCCATTTAGTCCAGCCCTATAGGGTTTGAATGGCAAAAAGGACTTCCAAGGGCCATTTAGTCCAGCCCTATAGGGTTTGAATGGCAAAAAGGACTTCCAAGGGTCATCTAGTCCAGCCCTATAGGATTTTGAATGAGAAAGGGGACTTCCAAGGGCCATTTAGTCCAGCCCTATAGGGTTTGAATGGTAAAAAGGACTTCCAAGGGTCATCTAGTCCAGCCCTATAGGATTTTGAATGGGAAAGGGGACTTCCAAGGGCCATTTAGTCCAGCCCTATAGGGTTTTGAATGGGAAAGGGGACTTCCTAGTGCCTTCTGATCCCTTTCTCTTGTAGAGGTTGAATTTTTCCTAATAATAATAATAATAATAATAATAATAATAATAGAGTGACAGAAACAGTTCAGAGTTTGCAAAAAGGCATGTTTGGATCCAGAAAGAAGGGGAAGGCAAAGGAGAAGGCATCAGGTCAGAGGGCTAGAAGAAAAAAAACATGGACAGCGTTGTTGTTGCTGTTGTTGTTGAGGAAGGAGCCTGTCCGCACGGAGATGTGGGCCTTGAAGATGTTGCTCTGTATCCCAGCCGCTGGACCACAAATCCTGACAGCATCCAAAATCCAATGTTTTGCATATGTTAGCACAAAGGTTATGGCAGAGACTAAAGGGGGTCAGACTAAATGACCCCAAGGGTCCCCTTCCAACTCTCCCCTCTCCCTGCTTCATTTGTCTCTCCAGAAGTTAAATACTTGTTATTTCTATTTCAAGAATAGAAATAACAAAACCACAGGGCTCTTACATGATGATGAAATCGATAATAATAATATAATCTAACCCTTGACAACTCTTCCAAAACAAACTATGGGGCTCTTACATGGTGATGGTGGTGGTGGTGATGGTGATAATAATAATAATACCTTTTCCAGCTCTTCCAAAACAAAATCATGGGACACTTTAATAATAATAATAATAATAATAATAATAATAATAATAATGCCCCCCTGATGGTGCAGCGGGTTAAACCACTGAGCTACTGAACTTGCTGACTGAAAGGTTGGTGGTTTGAATCTGGGGAGCAGGGTGAGCTCCCACTGTTAGGCCAGCTTCTGCCAACCTAGCTGTTCGAAAACATGCAAATGTGAGTAGATCAATAGGTACCGCTTCTGCGGGAAGGTAACGGTGCTCCATGAATTCATGCTGGCCACATAACCTAAGAGGTGTCTACAGATATCGTCGGCTCTTCAGCTTAGAAATGGAGTTGAGCACCACCCCCCAGAGTCAGACACGACTGGACTGGAAACCTTTACTTTAATAATAATAATAATAATAATAATATAATCTTTTCCAGCTCTTCCAAAACAAAACCATGAGGTGCTTAAATAATAATAATAATAACAACAATAAACCCTTTCTAGCTCTTCCAAAACAAAACTGTGGGGTTTTATAATATTTATTTATTTACAGCATTTATATACTGCTTTTCTCGCCACTAGGGGGACTCAAAGCAGTTTACACATAGATAATGGCAAAAATTCAATGCCTTGCAACTACAATATTATTAATATTAATAATATTAATAATTATTATTATATTAATAATAACCCAAAAAAGGGAGGCCAAGTTTCACACAACCCATTACATCAATGTAGTAGTAGTAATAATAAAGAACAATAATAGCAATAATGATAATGATAATATAGTAATAATAATAGTAATAGTAATAGTATATAATAGGAATGATAATAATAAAATAATAATACTAATAGTATAATATAATAGTGATGATAATAATAAAATATAATAGTAATAATAATAATAATAATAGTATATTAATATAAAATACTGATAAAGATAATAAAGTAATTTAATTATAGGAATAAAGAAAATAATAATAATGTAATATTAATATAATAACAGTAGTAAAATATAGCAGTATAATAGGAATAACAATGATGATAATATAATAGTATAGTAATAGTCATATAATAATGATGACAGTAATAGTATAATAATAGTAGTAGTAATTGTATAGTACTATAATAAGAGGAATAAAGCTGATAATAATGTAATAATAATATAATAACAGTACTAGTTATAGTAATACGTTAGGAATAATGATGACAGTAATAGTATAATAATAGTAGTAGTAATCATATAGTACTATACTAAGAGGAATAAAGCTGATAATAATGTAATAATAATATAATAACAGTACTAGTTATAGTAATATGTTAGGAATAATGATGACAGTAATAGTATAATAATAGTAGTAATCGTATAGTACTATACTAAGAGGAATAAAGCTGATAATAATGTAATAATATAATAACAGTACTAGTTATAGTAATATGTTAGGAATAATGATGACAGTAATAGTATAATAATAGTAGTAGTAATCGTATAGTACTATACTAAGAGGAATAAAGCTGATAATAATGTAATAATAATAATATAATAACAGTACTAGTTATAGTAATATGTTAGGAATAATGATGACAGTAATAGTATAATAATAGTAGTAGTAATCGTATAGTACTATACTAAGAGGAATAAAGCTGATAATAATGTAATAATAATATAATAACAGTACTAGTTATAGTAATATGTTAGGAATAATGATGACAGTAATAGTATAATAATAGTAGTAGTAATCGTATAGTACTATACTAAGAGGAATAAAGCTGATAATAATGTAATAATAATATAATAACAGTACTAGTTATAGTAATATGTTAGGAATAATGATGACAGTAATAGCATAATAATAGTAGTAATAATATAGTAATATAATAGTATTTATAATAAATAGTAGCAATAAATATAAACATAAATAATAAACTTATAATAAATACGAATAATGACGATGATGCTATGAATATTCTTATATTATTGCTTACCATCCGAGGAGGGCGGGGCCACAGGTCTCCCTTGGGCGGGGTTTCTGGCAGGCACGGGCGGCCTTCCTATTGGCTTAGCGGCAGCAGCGGCCCCCCTCCGGTTCCTCCCCCCTCGCTTCCCTGTCGCTCAAAACGAGGGCCAATCCGGGAGAGGGGCGCCTCCTTGGCCCCACCCCCCGCGCCAGGAGGGGCGTGACCTCGCTGGTGAGGAGGGGCGGGGCTGCTTGCTCCTCTTCCTTTTTTTCCTCCGCCTCCGCCTCCTCCTCCCCCTCCCTTTCCGTCCGCTTGCCTCCGACGCCTTCAGCCAATCAAGGGGAGGCAAGAAAGGATGGAAAGAGGGAGGGAGGGGGAGGCAGTAGGCATCCATGCCCGCGAGCATGCGCACTGCCACCCTCGACCCTCAAAGCCGTCACAATGAAAAGCGGGAAGCACGCATGCGCAAAGAGGGAGCGGAAAGCCACGCCCCTTGGTCCTAGCCCCGCCTCCGTCGGGGAGGTGCAAAGTGGAAAAGGCGGGTGTTCGATTGCTCTTATGATTATTGTATTCATTGATGTCCTGGTTTTATATAAAGCATCAAGGAGGGGCTTCTGTTAAGAAGGCTGTGTCTGTGGTTGTCAAGGAGGGAAGGCTTTTTTTGTGCGTTTATTATTTACTAGCTTGGGAACCCAGCGTTGCCCAGGTTGTTTGAGAAAGGCATTGTTTGTCTGTGCTCCAAGTTTAGTCTAGATCCAGTGTCAGCTGGGTTCTGGTGAACTACAACTTCTATATGCAAGTCCCAACGTTTATGGTCCTTCCTCCTCCAAACTACACCAGGATGTAGAGTGGCTCATGGAGGCTCTGTGTGCCAAGTTTGGTCTTGATTGGTCATTGCTGTGGGTCACAGTGGTCTCGGGAAGTGAGTGAAGGTACTGCAAGTCCCATCATCCATGGCCCATCGTCCCACAAACCACACCAGGATGTAGAGTGGGTCATGGGGGATCTGTATGCCAAGTTTGATCTCGATCAGTCATTGGTGTGGGTCGGAATGGTCTCAAAAAGTGAGTGAAGATACTGCAATTCCCATCATCCATGGTCCAAAGTCTTCCAAACTGCACCAGGATGTGGAGTGGGTTATGGGCACTCTGTGTGCCAAGTTTGACCTTGATCCGTCATTAGTGAGGGGTGCAGTGGTCTCAGGAAGTGTGTGAAGGCACTGGAAGTCCCATCATCCATGGTCCATCCTCCTTCAAACCACAACAGGATGTAGAGTGGGTAATGGTGGCTCTGTGTGCCAAGTTTGGTCTTGATCAGTTATTGGATGAGGGTCGAAGTGGTCTCAGGAAGTGAATGAAGGTACTTCAAGTCCCATCATCCATGGTCAATCCTCCTCCAAACTGGACCAGGATGTAGAGTGGGTCATGGGGGCTCTGTGTGCCAAGTTTGGTCTTGATCAGTCATTGGATGAAGGTCGCAGTGGTTTCAGGAAGTGAGTGAAGGTACTGTAAGTCCCATAATCTGTGGTCCATCCTTGCCCAAACCACACCAGGATGTAAATTGGGTCATGGGGGGGGGGGGTCTGTGTGCCAAGTTTGGTCCAGGTCTGTGATTTGTGGGGGCCGCAGTGTTGTGTGGGAAGTGAATCGGGTGAAGGTACTACAAATCCCATCTTCCATGGTCCATCCTCTCCCAAACCAAATCAGGTTGTAAAGTGGGCCATGTATACTAAGTTTGTTCTTGATCCGTCATTGGTGTTGGTCACAGTGGTCTCAGGAAGTGATTGAAGGTATTAAAGGTCCCATCATCCATGGTCCATTGTCCTCCAAACCACAACAGGATGTAAAGTGAGTCATGGGGGGGGGGTCTATATGCTAAGTTTGTTCCTGATCTATCATTGGTGGGGGCAACAGCGTTCTGTGAGAGCAGGTGTTTGAAAGTCCTGCAAATCCCATCATCCGTCATCCATCCTTCCCCAAACTGCACCAGGACATAAAGGGGGTCATGGGGGTTCTCTGTGACAAGTTTTGTCCTGGTCCGTCATTCGTGGGGGTCACAGTGGCATGTGGAAGTGGCAGCCAATCAGAAAGCTGCCACATACATACCCGCATTGCTGCACACATAGAAACACTGATTTTTATTATATACTAGCTTTGTGTACTTGACATCGTTTGTTTTGGGTGTTAGGTAATATAATGTAGTTAATTAGTAACACAATTTATTAGGGGAAAAGCCAGTCTTTAATTTTGTAGTTTATAAATGCTCCCATTAGAAAATACATAATGATGTGGGTGAACTACAATTCCCAAAATCGTGGGTCAATCCTCCCCAAACCAGGCCTGTATGCACAGTTGGTCATTTTGGGGGGGTGTGCCAAGTTTGGTCCTGATCTGTTATTGGTTGGGTTCAGTGCTCTCGGGATAAGGGTGAACTACAACTCCCATATGCCAAGGGCAGTCACCCCCAAATCCTGCCAGTATTTACAGTTGGCCATGTTGGGTCTGTGTGCCAAATGTGTGGTCCAGATCCGTTGTTAGCTGGGTTGAGTGCTCTCAGGATGCAGATGATCTACACCTCCCAAAATTTGTTTATTTATTTATTTGGGGTGCTTCTACCCCGCCCTTCTCAACCCCCTAGGGGGGACTCAGGGCGGCTTACAAAAGGCCAATTCGATGCCTAACAATTACAACATACAATGGAATATACAATACACAAATTTACCATATAATATCACAGTTATCACTAATTAAAACAATCAACAATATACTAGCAGCAATAAAACATCTTGTGGTCAGTGTTCATCAAATCCAGTCCGTAAACCATTTAGGATTGTCATTGTCCTTTCCTACTCTGGTCATTATTGGTTGTCTTTGTCCGTCTGCCAGCTTACCCGAAAGCTTGATCCCACATCCAGGTTTTTAGCTTCTTCCTGAAGGAGAGGAGGGATGTTGATGTCCTAATTTCCCCGGGGAGTGCATTCCACAGGTGAGGGGCCACCACCGAGAAGGCCCTGTCCCTCGTCCCCACCAGTCTCGCTTGTGATAAAGGTGGGGCCGAGAGCAGGGCCCCCTCAGCAGATCTTAAACTCCGAGGTGGGACGTAGAAGGAGATACGTTCGGACAGGTACGCTGGGCCGGAACCGTAAAGGGTTTTGTAGGTCAAAACCAGCACTTTGAATTGTGCTCGGAACTGGATAGGCAGCCAGTGGAGTTGACATAGCAGGGGAGTAGTATACTCCCTGTATAACGCTCCGGTGAGTAATCTAGCTGCCGCCCGTTGGACTAATTGAAGTTTCCGAACAGTCTTCAAAGGCAACCCCATGTAGAGCGCGTTGCAGTAATCTATTCGAGATGTAACAAGAGCGTGGACCACCGTGGCCAGATCCGACTTCCCAAGGTACGGGCGCAGCTGGCGGACAAGTTTTAATTGTGCAAAAGCTCTCCCAGCCACCGCTGAGACCTGGGGTTCCAGGCTCAGCAATGAGTCCAGGATCACTCCCAAGCTGCGAACCTGCGTCTTCAGGGGGAGTGTAACCCCATCTAACACAGGCTGTAACCCTATGCCCTGTTCGGCCTTACAACTGACCAGTAGGACCTCTGTCTTGTCTGGATTCAGTTTCAATTTGTTAGCTCTCATCCAGTCCGATACAGTGGCCAAACACCGGTTCAAGGTCTGGACAGCCTCCTTGGTGACAGGTGAGAAGGAGTGACAGATTTGGACATCATCTGCGTAGAGATAACATCTTAGTCCGAAACTCCGAATGATCTTTCCTAGCAGCTTCATGTAGATGTTAAACAACATTGGGGACAGAATTGATCCCTGTGGGACCCCACACGACAACATCATTTCCCCCAAACCCCTGCAGTATGTTCCGTTGGTCATGGGGCTTCTCTGTGCCAAGTTGGGTCCCAATCCACTGTCAGACCCCTCCAGTCTGTTCAGTTGCTGATCAATTCCTCTCTGTTTGCCACTTAGAAGGCCCTGTCTCTCGTCCCCGCCAATCGCGCTTCTGAAGGTGCGGGGATCGAGAGCAGGGCCCCCCTTGACGATCGTAAACTCCAAGGTGGATCATAGAGGGAGATATGTCGGACAAGTAAACTGGGCTGGAACCGTATAGGATTATATAGGTCAAGACTAGAACTTTGAATTGTGCTCAGAAACGGACTAGCAGCCAGTGGAGCTGCCATAGCAGGAGGGTGGTATGCTTCCTGTATGTCACTCTGGTGAGTAATCTGGCTGCCAACCATTGAAGTAGTTAGAGTTTCTGAACAGTCTTCAAAGGCAACCCCACATAGATTGCGTTGCAGTAGTCTATTTGGGGTGTGACCAGAGCATGGGCCACCGTGGCCTTATCAGACTTCCCAAGGTACAAGCACAGCTGGCGCACAAGTTTTAATTGTGCGAATGCTCCCCTGGCCACCACTGAGACCTGGGGTTCCAGGCTCAGCGATGAATCCTGGATCACTCCCAAGCTGCGAACCTGAGTCTTCAAGGGGAGTGTAACCCCATCCAACACAGGCTGTAACTCTATGCCCTGTTCGGCCTTTTGACTGACCAGGAGGACTTCTGTCTTGTCTGGATTCAATTTCAATTTGTTAGCCCTCATCCAGTCCAACACAGGTATCAGGCACCAGTTCAAGCCTGGACAGCCTCCTTAGTAACAGGTGGGAAGGAGTGACAGATTTAGACGTACAGGTGACACTGTACTCCGAATGATTTCTCCCAGTGGCTTCATGTAGATATTAAACAGCATGGGGGACAGAACTGATCCCTGCGGGCCCCCACAAGACAAAGGTTGTGGGGCCGAACAGGTGTCTCCCAATAACACTTTCTGAGACCGTCCCTCCAGAAAGGCCTGGAGTCACTACAGGACAGTGCCTCCGAGTTGCATGACTGCGAGGCGTCCCAGAAAAATACCATGGTCAATGGTATCAGCAATTTGGGAGTCCTCTTGGATTCATCGCTTACGCTTGAGGCTCAGGCGTCGGCGGTGTCCGGGAGGGCTTTTGCACAACTGAGACTCGTGCGCCAACTGCGACTGTACCTCGCGAAGGCTGATCTGGCTGGAGTGGTCCATGCCTTGGTCACCTCTAGATTGGACTACTGTAATGCGCTCTACGTGGGGCTGCCGTTGAAAACGGCTCGGAAATTTCAACTGGTCCAACGGGCGGCGGCCAGGATGTTAACTGGTGCTCCTTACAGAGAGAGATCAACCCTCCTGTTCAAGGAGCTCCACTGGCTGCCGTTTATTTTCCGAGCCCAATTTAAGGTGCAGGTGCTTACCTACAAAGCCCTAAACGGTTTGGGACCATCCTACCTGCGTGACCGCATCTCCGTCTACGAACCCACGCGCTCACTTCGTTCATCCGGAGAGGCCCTGCTTGCGATTCCGCCTACGTCGCAGGCGCGTCTGGTGGGGACGCGAGACAGGGCCTTTTCTGTGGTGGCCCCCCGACTCTGGAACACCCTCCCCAAAGATCTTAGACAGGCCCCTACATTGGCAGTCTTTAGGAAGACCTGGAAGACCTGGCTGTTCCGATGTGCCTTCCCAGAATAGGAAATCTCCAACAACAAGTCGCAGAAGCACTTTAGTAGAAATTAAGATTGCTGGCACACTGCACTTACCCGATAATCCTACATATCACCTGTCACATCAGCACTTTTAATCTGTACCCATTGATCTGGCCCGGCCCAATTTTATTGTGTCTTGGTGTATTGTTTTATTGCTTGTTGTTTTAATATTGCTTTAACTGTTTTTGATTTGCTTTAGGTTGTGTATTGTTATGCTATGTTTTGAGGCCTTGGTCTTTGTAAGCCGCATCGAGTCCTTTGGGAGATGCTAGCGGGGTACAAATAAAGTTAATAAATAATAATAATAATAATAACCTCTGAGGATGCTTGCCATAGATGCAGGCGAAACGTCAGGAGAAATGCCTCTACAACATGGCTCTATAGCCCGAAAAAACCCACAAGAACCTAGTGATTCCAGCCATGAAAGCCTTCGACAATACAATAATAGTAATAATAATAATAATAATAATAATAATAATAATAACGGTATCAAAGGCCAATGAGAGGTCCCGCAGAACCAATAGGGACACACTTCCCTGTCTATTTCCCGGTGTAGATCATCTACTAAGGCGACCAAGGCTGCTTCTGTTCCATGTTTGGCCTGAAGCCACTGTGCCAGATCTAGATAATCAGTGTCTTCCAAGAACCCCTGGAGTTGCGAGGCCACCACACGTTCTATACCTTTGTCCAAATAGGGGAGATTGGAAACTGGCCAATAGTTGACAAATTGAGTGGGGTCCAGTGAAGGTTTTTTCAACAGTGCTTTTTATAACAGCTTGTTTTAAGCTCACTGGAATCTTTCCTTCAGGGAGGCATTAACCATCACCTTCACCCACTCTGCCAACCCCCCCCCCCCCCCTGGCCTGTTTTATCAGCCAGGATGAGCAGGGGTCTGGGATGCATGTGGTAGCCCCTCACTTCTCCTAGAATCTTGTCCACGTCCTCAAGCTGAACCAATTAAATTGAATCCATCAAAACTGGACAAGCAGATGCTCGTGTTGCATCCTCTGATATTGCCGTAAATGTGGTATCAAAATAGGAATGGATCAGAGCGACTTTGTTTGCAAAGAACAGAGGGTAATATGGGTTGCTTACCTGTAACCGTAGTTTCCTGAGTAGTCACCTGCGAAATAGCACTTATGGTATTCCTGCGCCAGCGCAGGCCCAGCTTTCGGAACCTTCTAGACTTAAAAAGAAACATTTTGCTCCCCAGTCCCGCCCCCCCTCCCCCCGAGTATATAAGGTCCGTGGGCGGGACCAACCGTCAATTCTCTTCCGCCGCACAGCAGCCAGAAGGAAAGCGGCATGACACTCGAGGGGAGGAAGGGAGGGAATGTGCTATTTCGCAGGTGACTACTCAGGAAACTACGGTTACAGGTAAGCAACCCATATTTTCCTGTCGTAGTCAACTGCGAAATCGCACTTATGGTAGACTAGCAAGCTACAGTCAGGATGGAGGGAGTCATGCCACTGCAGAAAAAAGTATATTCCTGCCGAAGCATACATCCCTCCTGGACCTCACGTCCAGCTTGTAATGGGATACAAAGGTGCTTGGGGACGCCCAGGTGGCCGCCCGACACACCTCCTCCAAAGGAACTCCTCTCAAAAAAGCCACTGAAGTGGCCATTGCCCTTGTTGAATGAGCATGCACCTGCTGCGGCAATTCCTTGCCCGCTAAACGATAGCAAGTGCGAATGGTAGATACAATCCAAGCGGAAAACCGCTGTGACGTGACCGGTAAACCCTTTGTGTCCTTCCTATATTTTAGGAACAACCTAGGGGACTTCCTAAATTCCTTAGTCCTCTGTATGTAGAAGGCCAGTGCCCTTCTGACATCTAACAAGTGTAAATTCTTTTCCAGCGATGTTTCCGGATTCTGAAAGAATGCCGGGAGAATTATTTCCTGCGAGTTATGAAAGCGAGTGGATACCTTGGGTAAGAACGCCAGGTCTGTCCGTAGGACCACCTTGTCTTTATGAAACTTCAAATATGGTTCATCCACTCTAAGAGCACACAACTCACTCGATCTCCTGGCCGAAGTAATAGCCACTAAAAAGGCTACCTTCCAAGTGAGCGACGCTAGGTCCGTTGATGCTAAGGGCTCAAATGGAGCCTTCGTCAGTGACGACAGAACCACTTCCAGACTCCAAGAGGGAGTAATCGGAGCCGTTGGCGGTCTGACATTTGCTAACCCTTTCAGAAAGGCCTTGACCGACAGGTCAACGAAGCAGGACGGAAGTCCCGTCTTCCTTCTGGCCCATGAGATGGCCGCCAAATAGCACTTTATCGAAGAGTTAGACATGCCCGCCTCTGAGAGGGATAGCAAAAAGTCCAAAATCACTGAGATAGGTGCGGACTCTGGTTGCACCCCATTTGCTGTTGCAAATCTGCTAAATCGTGCCCATTTATATGTGTATGATCGTTTGGTAGATGGTCTGTGAGCCGCGTCAATGATGGCTAGAACAGGCTCTGAAAAGGAAGCCTCACGGTCTACTCTGGTGGAAGAATCCGCCACGCGGTCAACCTCAGAGTTTGGACATCCGGATAGAGAACCTGTCCGTGTTGGGAGGTTAGAAGGTCCGGCTTGCTTCTGAGCCTCACAAAGACCTTCCCTGACAGCTGAAGGAGTGGTGCAAACCACGGTTGACGTGGCCACCACGGAGTCACTAGGATACAGTGCGCGCTGTCCGACTGTATCTTTGCTACTACCCTCAGAAGAAGAGGGAATGGTGGAAACGCGTAGACTAGGGGACCCCCCCAGTTCCTGAGGAACGCATCCCCTAGACAGTCCCCCTGTAGGGACGGCTGAGTCCACGCGCAGAACGCTTTGCATTTCCTGTTCTCCGTGGATGCGAACAGGTCTATGGTCGGATAACCCCACACCTGGAAGATCTTTCGTAATTCTTCCCAATCCAGAGACCACTCGTGGTTCCCCATTGGGCTCCTGCTCAGGGAGTCCGCAAGGGAGTTTTGTTCCCCCGGAACATGAGAGGCCCGTAGGAACGTTCCCCTCTGGATGCACCATTCCCAGATGCTGATCGTAAGTTGCAGGAGCTGGTGTGAGTGCGTGCCGCCCTGTTTGTTTAAGTAGTACATGACGGTTGTGTTGTCTGTCAGGATTTGTACTACTGTGTCTCTTACCATGCCTTCGAAGGACTTTAGAGCTTTTCCTACTGCCATGAGCTCTAGAACGTTTATGTGCAACGTGCTTTCGCTTGGAGACCAACTTCCCTGAGCGACAAGTCCTTGTGCATGGGCACCCCACCCCGACAGGGAGGAATCTGTTGTAATAGTTAGTGTAGGAGAGGGAGGCTGAAATGGGAGTCCCATACCGACCCATTGGGGTTGCGTCCACCATCTTAAGGAGCACCTGACCTGCTCCGGAGGGGACAGCCTGATATTCTGGTTGTCTGTGAGGGGGTTGAAAACTGACCCAAACCATGCCTGCAGAGGACGCATCCGGAGTCTCGAGAACGGGATTACCGATGTGGTGGAGGCCATATGGCCCAGTAGGATCTGGACCTGTCTGGCCGAAACCGTGGAGGACTCCAGGAACCGGTTGATAAGCTCTCGAAGATTGGAAGCCCGGTCGCCCGGTAGGTACGCTCTCTGCGTGTGAGAGTCCAGCAAGGCTCCAATAAATTGGATCTGTCGGGACGGCGTCAGGGACGACTTCTCCACGTTGACAATCAACCCCAGAGACTGCAAAAGACAGAGAATGACAGAGATATGGTGACGCAGTTGGTTGTGCGATTGGGATACAATCAACCAATCGTCTATGTAGGGGTACACTATGATGCCCTGAGTGCGCAGGTGCGCCACTACCACTGCTATGCACTTGGTGAAAACCCGCGGGGCCGTACTCAGTCCGAACGGGAGTACGTTGTAATGAAATGCCTGCGAGCCCACCATGAATGTTAGAAACCTTCTGTGGTGTGGTGCTATTGAAAAATGGAAGTATGCGTCTTTAAGGTCGATGGTGGCGAACCACACATCTTTTCTTAACAGGGGTAAGATTGAAGTCAAAGTGACCATTCGAAATTTCTTTGGAATGATGCATTTATTTAAATTCCTTAGATCCATAATAGCCCGAACACCTCCTCCGCGCTTTTCAACTACAAAATAACTGGAGAAAAAACAATGCGGGAACATAGATGGCGCAACAGGTGAAATGGCCCCTTTTTGTAGGAGCGTATTTATCTCTTGCAGTAGTGCCGGAGACGGCTGCGTGCTTGTGATCCTGCCCGTTCCCGGGGTCTCATTGAATTCAATGGTGTAACCATGTTTAACAATAGTTAATACCCAACTATCAGTAGTGATACTTTCCCAACAGTCATGAAACATAGCCAGTCTATCCCCGAACACTGGGGGAGAATCAGCTAGAATACTCGGGAAAGGAACATTAACAACCGGGGCCACTTGGACCTCAAGGGGTTCAACATTCAAACTTGCGGAGGAGTTGGTTAAGGGGCTCTCGGTGCTAGGGTCCCTGTCATCAAAGGCGCTTCCGCGAGGCGCCCTGCTTAGGTTTGTTTTGGTAGGGCTGGAATCGTGGTTTGGAATTATAGGAGGATCTCCTATTTCCCTGATATCTGGGGGACAACGAATTCCTTCCCCTGAAGGGCCCTGAATAAGAATTGTTAAAATTCTTACGGAAATTACCCGCAGGAGGTTGCCATCTTGAGCGTTGTTGGTTGTAGGGCTGCCAGGTGTAACCGAATTTACCAGCAGCCTGGCGTACTTCCTGCTTCTCCTTTAGTGTTCCGTCCGTTTCCGGATTGAACAAGCCTTCCTCGTGTAGAGGTAGGTCCTCGGCTAAAGCCTTCCCTTCCTCAGACAAGTTAGCAGCCCTAAGCCATGCGTGCCTCCTGATTGAAGTGGCCGTAGCAAACAGATGGCCTGCAGTTTCGGCCAAATGCTTGGCAAAATCCTTTTGGATTTTTGACAAAATTAGCGCCTCCGTGTGGAGGGCCTTAGGGTAACGTTGATCCTCTTGAGGCAGCTTGTCGAGGTATGGGAGCATTTTATTCCATAGGTAGCTCTGATACCCGCTCATGTAAGTCGCATAGTGCGACATCCTTGTTAGTAGACCGGCCGTAACATGAGCTTTCTTTCCCATGGAATCAACTTTTCTGCCCTCCTTGTCTGGGGGAGCAGAAAGGATTCCCTTTGGGCGTTTTGACTTAACCACCTCGGCTACCACCGTATTCGGTTTGGGAGGATTTGTCACCCATTTCGCTTTGGTCAGATCGATCTTATACATGTTGTCCACTCTCTTGGGGACAGCTGGCACTGCGGCCGGTGGTATGTCTAGTATCTTAGCTAATTTCAGCAGGTAGGGGAGCATGGGTAGGGCTGTTGAGATGACCACATTTTGCTCCTCACTAGGAAACATAGGGTCCTCGACATGCTCCGGGGCTTTAGGGGCCGGAATGTCGAGGGCCTTAATCATTCTGTCTACCAGACATGCAAACTTGTTAAAGTCAGGTGGTAAGGGACCCGGTTCAGAGGCGTTGGGAACCACCACTTGGTCAGGAGCCTCTGAATCGGAGTTTGATTCCTCCGGTTCAGTGGTCCTCTGCTCCACCTGTGGGGCAGGGTCCTCCAGATCTCCCATAGGAGTCAGTGCAGGCTGGGTCGAGGTCATTGGCACAGGTGTGGAGCCCCCATTAGCATTCTCAACACCATTAGCAGGATCAATATACAAAGATTGAATCACACTAACAGATTGATCATTACAAATATTCTGTCCAGCACATAGTTCTTGACCCGCTCTGGGGGCGCCCTCTGGGCGAGAAACAGTTTCTTGTGGTCTGGCAGTCAGTGTTGTAGTTGGTGGTGGCATTAAGGCTGGGGCAGGGAATACAGTTGTTGATGTGCCCAAGCCCCTCTGTGCAATGCCAGGGATGGCCTCCATGTGCTGCATAGGTGCAAAGGGAGGCGTATGCTGGAACAACATTTGGCCTGATGGAGCCATTTGCCAGAAGCCCGGGTATGGATAAGGGCCTGGTGTGAACTGGGGCCTCAAAGATGCAGAGGAGCAGGATCTGCGGGCCCGGCGATTCCTCCTGGCCGATCTGGAGACGGGGGAGGAAGAGGAGGATGAGGAGGATGAAGATGACGATGATGTCCTCCTGGATCGGCCCCTCGATCCCCGTCGGTATCGACGGCTGGAAGCTCTGCTTCGCCTTGATGCAGACCTGCTTCGCCTGGAGGGAGATCTCGACCTCCGAGGTCTGCGACGTCGCTCCTCCCTCCCTGGCGAAGCCAGCACAGGAGTCGGGTTTGGGAGGGGCAAGAGGACTCCTCTTGGGCTCGGCGAGACCGAGGGGCCCGCGATCTCGAGCGGTCTGCCCCATTCCTCGATGCCGGCGACAGCTCCTCTCTGCGCGTCCGCGCCTCCTCCCTCCACGGCAGCTGTTCCTCCCATTCCGGGCGGGGCCGGATCTGTGGGGGCGGGGCTAGCCGAGGCGCCCACACCCGCCCCTCTCACTGGAGCCACGGTCTCAGGAGCCTCTCGGTTGGCTGGAGGAGGAGACGGGAGGCTCGGGCTCGAGGACGCTGGGAGGGCTCCAGCCGGCGTCGGGGACACTCGCGCTTGCGCGCCCTTCGCGCTCAGGTCCCGGGGCGGAGCCAGCCTTCCCGGCGGGAAGAGGAGGCTTGCAGTAGGCTGCGCCTGCACGGGGCGCTGTCGGCCCTCCGGTGGAGCCTTTCCCTCCTTCTTAGAGGCGCTGCGGCCCTGGGGCTCCGCGCGGCCATCTTGCGCCTTCTCTTTAGGCTTTTTGGCCTTCTTCTTCGGAGCAGCCTCGGGAGGTAAGGAGGATGCCTCAGGCCCCTGCTGAGGCCTCGCAGGCGGAGGGGGAAGCAGGGCCCGTTCGTATAGGGCCGCCTTAAGACGCGTCTCACGGTTCCTCCGCGTCTGTGGAGTAAAGGCCGCACAGATGGCACAGGCTTGGGAGAGGTGGATTTCTCCCAAGCAGGCAAGGCATAACTCATGCCCATCCGTGTCTGGTAACACGTTGGGGCACTTGGTGCACTTCTTGAAAGAAGTAGTCGCCATTTCAATAATTGCCTGTGCCAGCTTGTCAAAGAATAGTCGTTCAGTCCAGATTCGGGGAGCCAGATAGCAGAATAGTCGAAGTCAGTCCAAGTCAAATATCCAAATTATCACAAGGTTCACTAAGCTGATGCCTATTTCTCGGCGGAAAAAAGAGAATTGACGGTTGGTCCCGCCCACGGACCTTATATACTCGGGGGGAGGGGGGGCGGGACTGGGGAGCAAAATGTTTCTTTTTAAGTCTAGAAGGTTCCGAAAGCTGGGCCTGCGCTGGCGCAGGAATACCATAAGTGCGATTTCGCAGTTGACTACGACAGGAAATTATTATTTATTATCATCTATCTTTACACATAATAAAAGTGTAAATATGTATGTGTGTGTATGCGGCTGGGGTGCCCACTTACACAGACAAGCTCCTGCCTCCACAAACAGCTGTAGCTCCCACTCCTCAGGAGACAGCAATGGCCTTCCCGTCCAATGACATTGAAGGTTATAGTGTGCGCCATGAACATGTCCAAGAGACCTGCCAATATCCTCCACCAACACCACCCAAGTGAAGGCTTTCATACAGGGACCATTTCATTCTAGATTGTATGTGTTTCCTCCACCGCAGACATCCCAGTGTTTCTGACTCTCTCCATTGGTCTAGAATTTGCATGACCCCACCCACTGCCTCTCCCATAACCATTTCCTATTCTTTTGTATGGCACACAGCAGACAGAGGAATTGATCAGCAACTGAACATACTGGCGGGGTTTGGGGAGAATTCACCATGATTCATAGGAGTTGTAGATACTGAGATGTTCACCTGCAATCTAAGAGCACGCTGAACTCCACCAATAATGGACCTGGAACTCACTTGGCACACAGAAGCCCCATGACCAACAAAACATATTGGAGGTCTTTGGAGGAATTTATAGGAGTTGTAGTTCACCTACATTCAGAGCGCACTATGAACTCAAACAATGATGGATCTGGACCAAACTTGTTATGCACACCTGATATGCCGATATTTGAATACTGGTGGGATTTGAGGGGAATTGGCTTGGACATTTTGGAGTTGTAGGTACTGGCATGTATAGTTCACCTGCAATCAATGAGCACTCTGAACTCCACCAAAGGTGGAATTGGTTCACACTTAGCACACAGAGCTCCCATGACCAGCAAAAAATGCTGAAGGTCTTTGGGGGAAATTCACCTTGATTTGGGGGAGTTGTAGTTCACCTACATCAAGAGAGCACTGTGAAACCAAACACTGATGGATCTGGACCAAACTTGACACACATACCTGATATGTTGAAATTTGATTACTGGAGGGCTTTGGGGGGAATTGACCACCTTTTCTGGGAGTTGTAGTTCACCCACAACCACATAAACTGATGATGGACCTGGACCACACTTGGCACACAGAACCCCCATGACTAACCAGCCTACTGGAGGGGTTTGAGAGGACTAACTCATCGTAGTGGGAGTTGTAGTTTACCCTACAGCCAGAGAGCATATTGAACTCCACCGATGATGCATCCTGAGCAAACTTGTCCAACATTTCTAACTTCAAGTACTGATGGAGCTTCTCGGGATTAACCTGGCATTATGTGAGTTGTAGTTCACCCATAACCTTATGCCTTTTGTGCAATAAAAACAGACTTTTTCAAATAACCCAGGCAGCGAGTTGTATATAATTTTAACCATAACCACAATCCATATATATATATGACTTTCTATATGTATTTCAGATTTCAATACCAATGTCAAAAATACATAGTATGATTTCATTTAGGATTTGTGCTACATTAGAACAGTAAAGCCTTAAGTAAAATACACATTAAATATTAATTAACAAAAAAGGTGTGAATACTAAACTAATCTGGGATTCTGCTATTGCAACACATCCGATGAAGTAGTTTAAAACCAGTATAAAGAAAGATCAGGACTAAATACGTTCCAGTCTACTTGGAATACACAAAGCTCATTCCAGAAGCATGTTTAAGGACTGGTCCAAGAGTCCAGAAGAAACTTGACTCCCAATGTGACCACCATCTCACTTTCTTTGCTAGTTAACTTGTACCCAGTATATATATGGATTGCAGTTATAGCTGAAAGAGCGTAAGATAAATAGGCATAAGATAAATAGCATTTTTTCACAAGTCAAGAAAAAGCGACACTGGTGGACTCTTTCTCCTTTGAATAATTTGTGCATCAAATGTTAAAAAAAAATCCGCTTTATTTCTCACTTTTATTACAAAACCCATATTCCCTCCAAGGGGGTCATACATGAAGGCAAATATGTCATCGACAAATGTGTTGAAAAGACAGAAAAAGGATGGTCGGCGTTTCCAAAAAGCCGAAGGTGGAGTGATTCGAATGTGAGCATCCAAAGGGGCAGTGGACACCCAATTCCTCAATTTATTGGGAGTCGTTTAGGAAAGACATTCTCCTCAAAAGAGAACAAACAAGTTGGGACCAATGACATTTACATTATTATTCATTGAGACAGACTGCTAAAAAAATTCCCTTGAAAACATTCCAGAAGCAATGTTTTCACGAAGTCAATCCCTCCCTCCATCTGGGAGAATCCGAAACGGGAAACAAATCACAAAATTGCAATAGGGTGAGAAGGGGCTATGGAGTTTTGTGAGTCGCTTCCCCGTAACGCAAACCGTAACGCAATTCAGTGCCAATAATGTAAATACAGAAAGGGGAGGCACCACAAGATCCAATGCCTTGAAGATGGCAAAAAGGAGTGACATAAAAGAGAGGCCATCAGCACCCCAGGATTGCCAATATCCTGGCCCTGATTCACCAAAACCAAGCATTTATTGAAGGCAAAGTCCAATTCTGAAGGGCTGATGGTCCGTTCTGGATCGTTTTTGCAATGAGGCAAGACAAGCAAAAGGAAACACGCCCTCCCCGTAAAACCAGTATCTAAAACCCCAGTAAAACAGGGACTGGGAAGGATTCCCCCTAAGTAGAAGAAGCCACTTCCCCAATTCCAAGAGTCATTAATAATACATACAAGATGAAACCGAACCCTCATTCGAGGTTTGGAGACAGGATTTTTGTTCGGCGACGGAGTTCAAAAAGCGTCTCACCAAATCAGGGCGTTCCGCAGGCGGCGTTCTCCTGTCCACAGGTTGGATTTGGAAGAAGAGGGTCGCCAATCATGATGTGGACAGAACAGGTTCCAACAGAAGGGCACCATCTTAAGACCTCTGGAAAGCAAAGATAGGAAAGAGGAAAGAAGACGCAAGGCGAGAGAGACGTCAAACGGCATTAATTTGACATTGGAAGGAAGAGAAGAAAGGGAGAAAGAAAGGTAGGTAGGAAACAGAGAAGGAATCCAATGGTGCCTCTAGGCAAGTCCCAATCTCTCAGCTTTCGAGAAAGACAAACGCAAATCCCCTTTGAATTAATCTTGACAAGAAAACTCTGTGAGAGGGTTGTTTTAGGATTGCCCTAAGTCTGAAATGACTTGAAGGAACACAACAAAAACAAACAAACAAACAACTATAATCTAGACCCCCAACGGTTTGAGAGACCCTAAACCGGCCCTCGGCTTGAAACGTTTTGAGGATCCCCAGGAGGCTGCGGGACCATCCCTTTATTACCTGGACTATACGCTCTCCACCTCTGGGACACGCTCCACTTCCTCTTCCTCCTCCTCATCTTCCTCTTCCTCCTCGCCGTCTTCAGGCCCAACTTTTGTCAGTGAGGCCTCTCCATCCTTCGCAATCTCCTCGACGTGGGCCAACATGTCAGCCATCAGGGCTTCCTCCAGGCGCTTCCGCACTTGCTGGACCAGCTCTTCCTGCTTCCTGTTGAGCGGGAGAAAGAGGAGGCATAGGCTCCTGGTGATGCAGCCTAGGATTGCATTAGCTTTTTTTGCTGCTGCACCACACTGTTGGCTAGTGTTGAAGTTGGGATCGACTAAAACGTGTATGTCTTTCCAGGTGAGCAACAGGGTAGAGTGGCCTTCCCTCACTACTCTGCTGTCCACACCCCAATACCTGATGTCTTCGTCGGTCACCATAAAGGCCTTGCAGAGGGGCTGGGAGGTGTTCAGCCAAACGCCAGGGTTCTTCTCCACGGCAGCCGAAAGCTGACCGGTGATGGGCATGGTGCTGGTGTGGAGGGCGCTGGCGATGGCTGAGAGGAGGGTCTCATCCGTGCAGCCAGGTCCCACACCTGCAGGAAGGAAGGGAGGGAGGGGGAGAGAGGCCCCCAAAGGACCCATTAGACTCCACTTCCTGTCCCGGCGGACCATGGAGTTGTATTAGAGGACCAAGAGACATCCTGTATAAGAATCTGCTATGCAATGCTATGGTAGGCCCAACCTTTTTTGTGACCAGGGACCACTCTCCAACATTAGTACATAATAATAATGTATTGTCGAAGGCTTTCATGGCTGGAATCACTAGGTTCTTGTGGGTTTTTTCGGGCTATAGAGCCATGTTCTAGAGGCATTTCTCCTGACGTTTCGCCTGCATCTATGGCAAGCATCCTCAGAGGTAGTGAGGTCTGTTGGAATTAGGACAATGGGTTTATATATCTGTGGAATGGCTGAGGTGGGGCAAGGAGCTCTTCCCTGCTGCAGTTAGGTGTGAATGTTTCAGCTGATCACCTTCATTAGCATTTGAAGGCCTGCCTGAGCCTGGGAAAATCTCTTGCTGGGAGGTGTTAATCTGTGCCTGGTTGTTTCCTCTCTGCTGTTTTGCTGTTGTAATTTTAGAGTTTTTTAATACTGGTAGCCAGATTTTGTTCATTTTCATGGTCTCTTCCTTTCTGTTGAAATTGTCCACATGCTTGAGGATGCTTGCCATAGATGCAGGTGAAACGTCAGGAGAAATGCCTCTAGAACATGGCTCTATAGCCCGAAAAAACCCACAAGAACCTACATAATAATAATAAAAATCCTTTATTTATACCCCGCTAACATCTCCCAAAGGACTCGGTGCGGCTTACAAGAGGCTGAGGCCCATCACATCAATAAAACAACAGCATAACAAATACAACAATAAATAAACTCATAAAACAAGCAATAAACATTAAAACTATAGCAATAAGCATTAGACAATAACACCATGACACATTTAAAACTAAGGCCGGGCGAAATGTAATGATTAAAATTTTAAAATGCTGAACATGACAGGTGAGATTGATAGGTTTTTGGAGATAGGTGCGATGTACAAAACAGGTTACGAATCAGTTTTTGCTCAACTTGAGATTTGGTTTAGTTATTTGGGGTGCTGATTCAGAAAACTGCATTGGATAGACCACATTAGCTCTAGTTTCTGATACAGAACATATGCCATCAAGTAGTCGCCGTTTTCTCAACCACAAAAACCATATTTAATAATCTAGAGCTGATGTGGTAGTAATAATCTTTCGTGGGTAGTCAGTCTCTCCCCTCACATTGCCTCGGAACTATATGAGGGTTTCACGAGACCAGTTTTGAAGCAACAGTAATGGTGAGGCAGCGCACCATATTTTCGTTCTTGCAGACCACTGATGGTCTACGAACTGCAGGTTGGGAACCACTGCTCTAGGTCCTCTAATGCAGCATTTCTCAATCTGGGGGTCACAAGGGGGTGTCAGAGGGGTCGCCAAAGACCATCAGAAAACACAGCATTTTCTGTTGTTCATGGGGGTTCTGTGTGGGAAGTTTGGCCCAATTCTATCTTTGGTAAGGTTCGAGATGCTCTTTGATTGTAGGTAAACTATAAATCCCAGCAACTACAACCCCCAAGTGTCAAGGTCTATTTTTCCCAACTCCACCAATGTTCACATTTGGGCATATTGAGTATTCGTGCCAAGTTTGGTCCAGATCTATCATTGTTTGCGTCCACAGTGCTCTATAGATGTAAGTGAACTACAACTCCAAAACTCAAGGTCAATGCCCATCAAACCCTTCCAGTATTTTCTGTCATGGGAGTTCCGTGTGCCAAGTTTGGTTCAATTCCATAGTTGGTGGAGTACAGAATGCTCTTTGTAGGTGATCTATAAATCCCAGCAACTACAACTCCCAAATGATAAAATCAACCCACCCAAACCCACCAGTATTCCAATTGAGGCATATTGGGTATATGTGCAAAATTTGGTCCAGTGAATGAAAACACATCCTGCATATCAGTTATTTATATTACGATTCATAACAGTAGCAAAATTACAGTTATGAAGTAACAACGAAAATAATTTTATGGTTGGGGGTTACCACAACATGAGGAAATGTATTAAAGGGTCATGACATTAGGAAGGTTAAGAAACACTGTTCTAATGAAATGCTATAGTATCCTTCCATGCAATGTTATTGCATCCTTCTATGCAACACTATGGCAGACTTTGCTAGGTCCTTTAATGAAATGTTATAGTAGCCTTCCATGCAACACTATGGCCGACTTCTCCTAGAATTGCATTGGAGGGGCCTAGTGATTCCATAGGGAGGCCATTCCCCTTCTGGGGCAGAATCGGGATCCCAGATCATTTTGGGACGCAGTTTAGGATTGTGGGAACTGCTGGACTCAGCCTTCAAAATTGACAGAGCGAACCCACCTTGCAGACCCTTCGGGAGATCCATTGTTTTGACCAGCTCCTCAGCGATATCGAACGCGTTGAGGCCACTCAGTTTCTTCTCCCAGAAAAGCTGAGAGAAAAGAGAGAGGAGCTTTTGTTCAACATCTCCAGGTTCAGCACACTTTGAACATTAACACTGGCATCACACTAAACCATGGTTTGTTAACTACGGTTTATGGCTTTAAACCAGGATCATCCTACAGACTTAACAGATCGGTGTGTCCTTCCAATTTTTGGACCCACAGCCACCTGCTTAGATATCATAGCAAACCATGGTTGAAACAAGCCAGCTTTCATCAGCAACAATAGTCTTCCAATTAAACCACGGTCCAGCGCAAGCCTTCCACAGACAAAAATGTAACACAAAGCCTTACCTGTCTGGGCTGGTCGACTGCTTTCTGGGGGTCTGTCTTCACTTTGTTGCTGGGGTGGTTGGTGATTTTGGTCACCGGCTGTTTGAAAATGGAAGCCGTCTGCCGGACGGGGAGCGCCGTATTGAGGTCCGGTTTGCCCTAAGAAGGAAAACAGGAATGAAGCAGGAGGCCCAAAGGAGGCAATAAATGGCAGCCTTGGACTACCAACTGCATCCACCCCAAGCCTCATGGAACCGGAGTCCAAAGCCAGGGGAGGATGGAAGGCCACAGCAATGTGAAACCCACAGACATTTAGAAGGGGAACGATGATGATATTGTCAAAAAAAGCCTTCATCCTCAACAAAGATCAATAGACCCTTCATTTATTTTAGGATCAATGATGGGGATGTTGTGCCATATGTGGTTCAGAACCATCCAGTCACAGAGGAGCCTTTGTTGGTCATGGGCTTCTGTGTGCCAAGTTAGTTCCAGATCAATCGTTGGTGGAGTTCAGAGTTCTCTTAGATTGTAGGTGAACTATACATGCCAGGACCTACAACTCCTATGAATCATGGTGAATTCTCCCCAACCTCTCTAGTATGTTGAGTTGATGATCAATGCCTCTGTTTGCTTTGTGCTACAGAAAAGAATAGGAAAGGGGTAAGGGAGAGGCAGTGGGTGGGGTCATGCAAATTCCACACCAATGGAGAGAGTAAGAAACACTGGGATGTCTGTGGTGGAGGAAACACATCAAATCTAGGATGAAATTGTCCCGTATGAAAGCCTTCACTTGAGTGGTGGGCAGGATGGTGTTTGTGGAAAACATTGTCAGGGCTCTTGGACATGTTAATGGCTCTCACTATAACCTGCAATGTTATTGAAGGGAGGGCCATTAGTGTCTTCTGAGTAGTGGAAGTTATAGCTGTTTGTGGAGGAAGGAGCTTGTCTGTGTAAGTCAGTGGATCTCAACCTGTGGGTTCTCGGGCCTACAACTCCCAGAAATCCCAGCCAGTTTACCAGCTGTTAGAATTTTTGGGAGTTGAATGCCAAAATATCTGGGGACCCACAGGTTGAGAACCACTGGTGTAAGTGGACACTCTAGCCCAGGTGTTCTTAAACTAAGGCCCAGGGGCCAGATATGGCCTTCCAAGGTCATTTACCCGACCCTTGTTCAGGGTCAACCTAAGTCTGAAACTACTTGAAAGCACACAACCACAGAAACTGACGATGGACCTGGACCACACTTGGCACACAAAACCCCCATGACTAACCAGCCTACTGGAGGGGTTTGAGAGGACTAACTCATCGTAATGGGAGTTGTAGTTTACCCTACAGCCAGAGAGCACATTGAACCCCACCGATGATGCATCCTGAGCAAACTTGTCCAACATGTCTAACTTCAAGTACTGATGGAGCTTCTTGGGATTAACCTAGCATTATGTAAGTCGTAGTTCACCCATAACCCTATGCCTTTTGTGCAATAAAAAATGATGTTTTCAAATAACCCAGGCAGCGTCAGGTATCCAAGCTAGTTGTATATAATTTTAACCATAACCAAAATCCACACATATATATATGACTTTCTATATGTATTTCAAATTTCAATATCACTGTCAAAAATACATAGTATGATTTCAGGATTTGTGAACAACAACAATCCTATCTCACCAGCCAAAAGCAGGCCCACACTTCCCATTAATATACTAATAAGTTTATATTTGTTAAAATTGCTCTTCATTTTAATTATTGCATTGCTTTTAAGCGGTTTTGCACTACAAATAAGATATGTGTAGTGTGCACAGAAATTCATTAATTTTTCTTTTCAAATTAGAATCTGGCCCTCCAACAGTTTGAGGGACTGTGACCTGGCCCTCTGTTTAAAAAGTTTGAGGACCCCCTGCTCTAGCCACACACACACATACATATTTTCACTTTTATTATGTGGATAAATGAAGGGGATGTTGTGCCAAGTCTGATCCAGAACCTCCCAGCCACAGGCAAGCCTTTGCAGTACAGAACAACCAATCAACATACATACCTTACCTTTTGAGAGAGAGATTAGGCAGATATATAGATAGTAGATAGATAGATAGCCAGGTAAGGTAGGTATATAGATTAGGCAGATAGACTAGAGTGACTGACAGACAGATAACTAGATTAGTTGTATAGATAGATAGATTAGGCAGAGAGAGGGGGGGGGATGATACATAGATAGTTAGGATAGGCAGGTAGATAGACTGATAAATTATATAGATAGGTTAGGCACATTGATATATAATTGATGGGGTAGGCCAGTGGTTCTCAACCTAGGGTCCCCAGATGTTTTTGGCCTACAACTCCTAGAAATCCCAGCCAGTTTACCAGCTGTTAGGATTTCTGGGAGTTGTAGGCCAAAAACATCTGGGGACCCCAGGTTGAGAACCACTGGGATAGGCAGATAGATTGATAAGGTATATAGTTTAGGCAGATATATATAGATAGATTAGATAGATATATGGGGTAGGAAGGTAGGTAGAAAGATGGACAAGGTATATAGATTAGGCAGATAAATAGATAGCTGGACAAGGTATACAGATTAGACAGACAGGGAGGGAGGTAGATACAGAGATAGATTAGGTATAGCTAGATTAGGCAGATAGATTAAATAGAAGATTTGATTTGTTGTTGAAGGCTTGCATGATCGGAATCACTGGGTTGCTGGAAGTTTTTCGGGCTGTATGGCCATGTTTCAGAAGCATTATCTCCTGACGTTTTGCCTGCATCTATGGCAGGCACCCTCAGATGGTTTGATTGATTGGTAGTTGAATGGCTAGATTAGGCAGATATACTGTATAGATTAGGCAGATAGAGAGAGGGGGATAGATGTATTTGCTTTGTTATTATTCTGCTTTTCAGTTGATATTGGGACTCAACAACAACAGCTACAGTATGGGACGGGTGGGCTCCTTAAGAAAGGGAAAGGCAATGTTTCTGGAGGGGCTGGCTCTGGCTCACCTTGGCCTGGCTGGCGCAGTCATAGCGCATCCGCTGGCGGTTCTTGTTGACTTTGCTCATCAGCATCTTCCCTGTTCGGAAGTCGAAGGTGCTGAGATCCATGGAGCTGCCCAGATAGCGGGCCAGTTGGGGCTTGCTGCGGAACTTTTTCCCACTCGGGCTGCAGGACAGGAGACAAGACACACCATGATCAAAATGATGTTTCCCGCATCATGGAATGCAAAGCACGATGGCGCAAAGGAAATATGTTCCTGGATGCCACAAGTAGCTAAAGGATACCACTGAATCCTATGGGGGGACCTAGAAAATGCTTTGTTGTGGTATATAGGGCAGAAAGATAATAATAATAATAATAATAATAATAATTATTATTATTATTATAACACTAATGTAGGATAAATTTATAGGGCAACATTCTTTTCCAAAAGGAATACATGGTCAACAAATAGGTCACCAGTTTGAACTCGCTAGTTCTTAAAGTTTGTATTATTACTATCTATTAATTGATTTATGTATTGCTTGTTATTATTATTATTGTTATTATTATCTATTAATATCTAATCTAATTATTATTTTTGTTATTATTGCTATTGTTATTAATATCTATTATTATCACTTAATATTTATTAATTTATAACTATCTATAAATATTATTAATCATTATTTATGGAGCCCCCGGTGACGCAGTGGGTTAAACCCCTGTGCCGGCAGGACTGAAGACTGACAGGTTGCAGGTTTGAATCCGGGGAGAGGCGGATGAGCTCCCTCTATCAGCTCCAGCTCCTCATGCGGGGACACGAGAGAAGCCTCCCACAAGGATGATAAAACATCAAAAAATCATCCAGGCGTCCCCTGGGCAACGTCCTTGCAGACGGCCAATTCTCTCACACCAGAAGCGACTTGCAATTTCTCAGGTCGCTCCTGACACGACAAAAAAATATCATTATTTATTATTTTTATTGTTAACAGCCTGCCTCAGGGGAGCGTGCTTGCTCCATCAATGTTTAATATTTACACAAATGATCAGCCACTGCCAGAAGGGACAGAGAATTTCATCTATGCTGATGATCTTGTCATCACTGCTCAAGCATGGAGCTTTGAAATGGTTGAACAGAAGCTCCCCAAAGCTTTAGGTGCTCTTACTGCCTATTACAGGGAAGACCAGCTGATTCCTAATCCATCTAAAATGCAGATGTGTGCTTTTCACCTTAAGAACAGGCAAACAGCTCAAGGTCTGAGGATAACTTGGGGAAGGAACCCTACTGAAGCACACCACTCTGGACCATGCCCTGACTTACAAGAAGTATTGCTTGACTGTGAAGCAAAAGTGGGTGCTAGAAATAATGTCATACGAAAGCTAAATCTGGGGATCACAACCAGACACAGTGAAGACATCTGCCCTCACACTTTGCTACTCTGTTGCTGAGTATGCATGCTCAGTATGGAATACATATCATCATGTTAAAACAGTGGTGGATGTGGCTCTTAATGAGACATGCTGCATTATCACAGGATGTCCACGCCCTACACCGCTGGAGAAATTATACTGTTTAGCTGGTATTGCACCATCTGACATTCGTAAAGAAGTAGCAGCCAAGGCAGTGACATCTCCAGCCCATCCTCTGTTGGGGTATCAGTCAGCATGTCAATGACTTAAATCAAAAAATAGCTTCCTAAGATCTACAGAGATACTTGCGGGAACACCTCAGCAAACAAGAGTCCAAAAATGGCAGATTAAAACCTGGAACCTCAATCAATGGCTTATACCAAATGAGAGACTCCCTCTTGGGCACACAAAAGACTGGGCAACTTGGAAGGCGTTGAATAGACTGCACTCTGGCACCACCAGGTGCAGAGCCAACCTTAAAAAATAGGGCTACAAAGTGGAGTCCACAACATGTGAATGTGGGGAAGAGCCAACCACAGACCACTTACTACAATGCAGCCTGAGCCCTACTACATGTACAATGGAGGACCTTCTCACAGCCACACTAGAGGTACTCCAAGTGGCCAGCTTCTGGTCAAGGGAAATTTAGTTTTAAACTTTGTTTGTGTTTTTGAATACGTTATAACTGTACTAGCAATTCGCTTCTGACACAATAAATAGTAGCAGTAATAGTAGACCTAAACGCACACACAATCTCAAGCTCAGAGCCAACATATATCATGAATAGCAGCGAAAATGGGACAAAGAAGTTCAATAAGGGGTCATGGGATTTTTTTCTGCGTTCCGAAACAAAACCCACTTTCTTTGGTTAAAAACAACAAAAAAGGCAGCTGCGAAGCGGCAAAAAACGATTCAGCAGGCCCTTTGCACCCCAAAGCATTGTGAGCCCATTTCAATGGCCCCAACGTTCTGCCTTTCATCCCTTGACGGATCCGAAGACTAAGGCCTCCGTGGCCATTCAGGCAGCTTTCAGATGTCTGATTTACCCAGAAAATAAGGCTCAAACTCTCCTCCTTTGTTCCTTTTATATTTGGGAGACGAAAAAGCAAGGCGCTCAGACCGGGTACTTTGTCCCATTAGAAAGCAATTTCAAGTGGAGGATCAATGGAAATCATTAATTTTTTTTGAAAGAACAAACTTAAGCCAAAAATTCTGGGTAACTTAACAGCGTGCAAACCTTCTCCCTTTTCCAAGCTTTATTTTACTGGACAAAACATATGTGTGTATGTGTATGCGTACACACAGACACACACATATCCATAGTGAGATAGCTCAAATGCAAGATGCAAGTGTAATCATGAAATGCATTGGACTAGATTAGACAAATACAGTTATCGAGTGGGAAGAGACCCCAAAGACCTTCCAGGTTAAACTCTACCAGGCAGGATATACACAATCCAATCCCTCTTGACAGTTGGCCATCTAGCCAGTGGAGCCCCCGGTGGAGCAGTGAGTTAAACCCCTGTGCCGGCAGGACTGAAGACCGACAGGTCGCAGGTTCGAATCCGGGGAGAGGCGGATGAGCTCCCTCTATCAGCTCCTCATGTGGGGACACGAGAGAAGCCTCCCACAAGGATGATAAAAATATCAAAATCATCCAGGCGTCCCCTGGGCATCGTCCTTGCAGACGGCCAATTCTCTCACACCAGAAGCGACTTGCAGTTTCTCAAGTCGCTCCTGACACGACCAAAAAAAAAAAATCTAGCCAGTGCTTCAAAACCTCCAGGGAAGGAGATTCCAATACAGATATTCCACCATCGAGCCACTCCTTTTGTGTCATTTGAACCGATATCACCATTGTGTACTAGAACAGAGAATCGCACTGGTTTCTTAGACAGGTCTTCTCCTTGTCCCCCTAAAGCTCTAACTATGGGCCATTCCTTGTCCATAAGCATTATCAATGGGCCATGCCTTGTCCATCTCATCTCAAGCCCTATCTATGGGCCATGCCTTGTCCATCTAAAGCCCTATATGGACTATTAATTGTCTGTCTAAAGCCCTATTTGCCATGCCTTGTCCATCTCAAGCCCTACTATGGGTCATTCCCTGTCCATCTCAAGGGCTATCTATGGGCAATTCTTTATCCATCTAAAGCCCCACTATGGGTCATTCCTTGTCCATCTCAAGTCCTAACAATTTTCCATATCTTGTCCATCTAAAACCCTAAATATGGGCTATCTAGCTAACTGTTAGCTAGATAGACACAGTTCTAGTTAGGAATAGTTTACATGGATTTTCCTTTGAAAGTGTCTTAAACTCGAGTGAATGGTATAATATGTTATACTTACTTTGTACAAGTTGCTGTCTACATACAGGTCTAGACATGTTATTTCTGAACGTATATTTTCTGATTATATATGAGATTGTGTCAAATAATTAGTTAAAAAAATTAGGGGGAAAAAAGAAAGAAAGAAACAAACAAATAGGAGACAAATGTTATATAGTATGTTAATTTATAAGGTTCATCTCAAAAAGAATTAATATGTAAAAGAAAACAATCCTCATGGTGGTGGGAACTATAAATGTTGTGTATGTATTAAAATAAATATATATAATAAAAAGTATTTAATAATAAAAAAATAGGGGCCATTGCTTGTCCATATATTGTCCTAACTATGGGGCTTTCCTTGTCCATCTCAAGTCCTATCTATGGGCCATTCCTTGTCCATCTGATGCCCTCTCTTTGGGTGTTTCCTTGTCACTCTAAAGCCCGAACTATGATACCATTCCATGACCACCTATAGCCCTACTCGGGCCATTCCTTGTCCATATAAAGCCCTAACTATGAGCCATTTCTTGTGCACCTCAAGCCTTAACAAGCAATTCCTTGTGCATCTAAAGCCTTATGTATGAGCTATTCCTTGTGTATCTAAAGCCCAATATGTTGGTCCATTCCTTGTCCATCTAAAACCTGGTCTATGTTCCCTTGTCCCCCTTAAGCCCTATCTATGGTCTATTCCTTGTCCATCTACAGCCCAATCTATGGTCAATTCCTTGTCCATCTAAAGCCCGATATGTTGGTCCATTCCTTGCCCATCTAAAACCTGGTCTATGCTCCCTTGTCCCCTTAAGCCCTACCTACGGTCCATTCCTTGGCCATCTACGGCCCTAACTATGGGCAACCTTGTTTATCTCAAGCCGTATCTATGGGCCATTCCTTTTATTATTATTTAAAGCATTTATATTCCGCCCTTCTCACCCCGAAGGGGACTCAGGGCAGAGCACAACATATAAACAGCAAACATTCAATGCCTTTTCCATTCCAAGTCCTATCTATGGGCCATTCCTTGTGTATCAATTTTATCTTGCGCATTTGGCCCACCCACTGTAGTTTTTATTTCTCTGCATTTTACTTTGCGTCTGCTTATTGTATATTTGTTATTGTTTGTATTTTAATTTGATGTTATTATTTGTCTGCTATATTTTACTTTTCTGTATTGTAATTTTCAGGCTTAGCCTCATGTTAGCCACCCTGAGTCCCCTTTGGGGAGATGGTGGCGGGGTATAAATAAAGATCATCATCATCATTTAAAGCCTGATATGTTGGTCCATTCCTCTTTCACCTAAAATCTGGTCTATGGTCCCTTGTCCCCCTTAAGCCCTATCTATGGGCCATTCCTTGTGCATCTCAAGTCCTAGCTATAGGCAGGCATGTAGCCGGGGGGGGGGGGCTCGGGGGGCTTCAGCCCCCCCCCCGAAATTTTCATGGTGGTTCGCGAAAAGGCCTTACTGGTGCATTATTTAAACTGTTATGTTTATTAATATCATGATTTGATCACCATTCTCAATATATCCCATATGTATGGGGGTATTGGGGTAATGGTACAAAAGGTTTGCTAGGCTAGACCCTCTTTCACTCAGACTCAGCCCCCCCCGAAACTCAGCCCCCCCCGAAACCCCCTCTGAAAATTTTTTAGCCCCCCCCCCCCCCCGAAACGAAATCCTGGCTACGGGCCTGGCTATAGGCCATCGCTTCTTCATCTGAATCCCTATATATGGGCCATTCCTTGTGCATCTAAAGCACGCATGGCCAATGCCTGATCTCAAGCTATAGCTATAGGCCATTCCTTGCGCATCTCAAGCCCTGGCTATAGGCCACAGCTTCTCCATCTAAACACCTATCTATGGGCCATTCCTTGTGCATCTAGAGCCCTATATATGGGCCAATTCTTGTCCACCTAAAGCCCTATCTATGGTCAATTCCTTGTGCATCTAAAGCCCTAGCTATAGGCCACTACTTCTCCATCTAAAGCCCTATCTATGGGACATTCCTTGTCCATATAAAGACCTATCAATGAGCCATTCCTTGTCCATCTGAAGCCCTATCTATGGGCCATTCTTTGTGCATCTTGTGCCCTATTTATGGTCCATTCCTTGTCCATTTCAAGCCCTATGTATGGGCCATTCCTTGTGCATCTAAAGCCCTAATTATAAGCAATTCCTTGTTCATCTCAAGTGCTATCTTTGGGCCATTCCTTGTCCATTCCAAGCCCTATCTATGGGCCATTCCTTGGCCCTCTAAAGCCACAACTATATGAGACATTCCTTGTCCATTTCAAGCCCTAACTTTGGGCGTTTCCTTGTCTATTGCAAGTCCTAACTATCAGCCACTCCTTGCCCTAACTACAGGACATTCCTTGTGCATCTAAAGCCCTATCCATGAGCTATTCCTTGTGCATCTAAAGCCTGATCTATCGGCCATGGAGCCCCCGGTGGCGCAGTGGATTAAACCCTTGTGCCGGCAGGACTGAAGACCGACAGGTCGCAGGTTCAAATCCGGGGAGAGGTGGATGAGCTCCCTCTATCAGCTCCAGCTCCTCCTGCGGGGACATGAGAGAAGCCACCCACAAGGATGGTAAAACATCAAAACATCTGGGCATCCCCTGGGCAACGTCCTTGCAGACGGCCAATTCTCTCACACCAGAAGCGACTTGCAGTTTCTCAAGTCACTCCTGACATGACTCTCTCCCTCTCCCTCTCTATATATGGGCCATTCCTTGTCCTCATAAAACCTGGTCTGTGGTCCCTTGTCCCCCTTAAGCCCTATGTATGAGCCATTCCTTGTGCATCTAAGCCCTATCAATGGTCCATTCCTTGTTCTGCTAAAGCCCAATCTATGGGCTATTTCTTGTACATCTATGTTTCATTCCTTGTCCACATAAAGCCTGGTCTATAGTCCATTCCTTGTCCCTTTTAAGCTCCATCTATGGGCCATTTCTTGTGCATATGAAGCCCTAACTATGAGCCATTCCTTGCCCTAACTATGGGCCATTTCTTGTGTACCTCAAGCCTTAACTATGAGCTATTCTTTGTACATCTAAAGCCCTATCTATGAGCCATTCCATGTATAGTTAAAGCTCAATATGTTGGTCTATTCCTTTTCCACCTAAAACCTGGTCTACGGTATCTTGTCCCCCTTATGCCCTATCTATGAGCCATTCTTGTGCATCTAAAGCCCTATCTATGGTCCATTCCTTGTGAATCTAAAGCCCGATCTATGGTCCATTCTTTGTGCATCTCAACCCCTAGCTATGGGCCATTGCTTCTCCATCTGAAGCCCTGTCCCCCTAAAGCCTTATCTATGGGCCATTCCTTGTGCATCCCAAGCCCTAGCTTTAGGCCACTCCTTGTGCATCTCAAGCCCTAGCTATAGGCCATTGCTTCTCCATTTAAAGCCCTGTCTATGGACCATTCCTTGCCCATCTAAAGTCCTATTTATGGCCCTTTCTTGCCCACCTCAAGCCCTATTTATGGACCATTCCTTGTGCATCTCAAGCCCTAGATAGATGCCAATCCATGTGCATCTCAAGCCGTAGCTATAGGCCATTGCTTCTCCATTTAAAGCCCTGTCTATGGGCCATTCCTTGCCCATCTACAGTCCTATTTATGGACAATTCCTTGTGTATCTCAAGCTCTAGATATATGCCAATCCTTGTGCATCTCAAGCCCTAGCTATAGGCTATTGTTTCTCCATCTAAACACCTAACTATGGCCCATTCCTTATGCATCTTATGCCCTATCTATGGGCCATTCCTTGCCCATCTAAAGTCCTATCTATGGCCCTTTCTTGCCCATCTCAAGCCCTAGATATATGCCAATCCTTGTGCATCTCAAGCCCTAGCTATAGGCCATTGCTCCTCCATTTAAAGCCCTGTCTATGGGCCATTCCTTGCTCATCTAAAAGTCCTATCTATGGCCCTTTCTTGCCCATCTCAAGCCCTATTTATGGACCATTCCTTGTGCATCTCAAGCCCTAGATATATGCCAATCCTTGTGCATCTCAAGCCCTAGCTATAGGCTATTGCTTCTCCATCTAAACACCTATCTATGAGCCATTCCTTATGCATCTTATGACCTATCTATGAGCCATTCCTTATGCATCTTATGCCCTATCTATGAGCCATTCCTTGCCCATCTAAAGCCCCATCAATGACTAATTCCTTGTGCATCTTATGCCCCATCTATGGCTCATTCGTTCTGCATCAGAAGCCCTAGCTATAGACCATTGCTTTTCCACCTGAAGCCTTGACTGTGGGCCATGCCTTGTCCCCCTAAAGCCCCCCGTCCGCGGTCCCCCATTCACCTATAATAATAGACATCGCTCTTGCCAGCGGAGAGCCCCGATTTCCGCGTCACTTCTTCCCTTTTCCATCCCTGCGGGAGGGCAGAGCACTCCCACCTCTTCCGATCCATGGCTTCCGCCGCCAGTGAGGAGGGGTCGGGCTCGGGGTCGGCCCAGCCGCCTCCGCCTCGGGCGCTGGCTCCTGCCAGGGTGGCGGCTGCCGAGGGGGCCCAAAGCCGATCAGCTAAGCCTTGGCAGGCTCTTTGGCTTGGGGGCTGGCTGTTCCGGGATGACTCCCTCTGGGGATTGAGCAGGCTCTTCCGGCTGTCAAGCGCGCCTCCCTCCTCCCTGCCTGGGCTCCGAAGGGGGCGCTGTTCCTTCTGACGTCACGCAGGCCCCGCCCCCCTCTCAGTTCTTTTCCTATTGCTGACGTCACGCCCTCCTCCCAGCCCCTCCCTCTTCTCTCCGTTCCGAGAGGCTCTTCCTTTGCCATCCTTCCCTCCCGCCGCGGATTGTGCTCCGCAAGCCCTGCGCATGCGCGCCCTCTGAGCTCCCTTCGTTCTCGTTCTCCCAAGGAGAAAAAATGCAAATGAGGCGGCCGTTAAAGGAATGAATGAAAAAAAAAGTCCCGCCAATTTGGAAACGCTGTGCGAAGATCTTAACAACAACGTCTCACTTTTTTCCCCACATTTTCAATGTTAACAACAACAACAATATATATCATATAACATTAATATATATAACAATCTAATATCTACTATTATCTATTTAATATCAAGCAATATAATATATATACTATATAATAATATAGAATAATATATATAATATAATATTATCTATCTAATAATACAGCTAACAATGCAGTATAACAGAAATATGTAATAACAAAATCTTATAGATTATAATACACAATAAGTTAATATAAATATATATTGCATAAAATAATATATCTCTATATAGCTATATCTAATAATATAAAATCTTATCTATGATAATGTTATCATATCTATATATGATAATGAGAAATATACATTAGATATACAATATTATATATAATATAGAAATATATTAAATATCTAGTATATTGTAATATCGAATAATATAAATAGATATTTAATATTATAATTGAATAAAAATAGATGTTAGGTATATAAAATTACAAATAAAATATAATCTAATAGAAATATGTTAAATATGATACAATCTAAGAGAGATATAATACAAATGTAATAATATAATCTATTACTAGGTCATAATATAATAGAAACATGTATGTTCGATATACAGTAGACTAGAGTCTCAATTATCCAACATAAACAGGCCGGCAGAAAGTTGGATAAGCAAAAATATTGGATAATAAGGTGGAATTAAGGAAAAGCCTATTAAACATCAAATTATGTTATGATTTTACAAATTAAGCACCAAAACATCATGCTTTACAACAAATTGACAGAAAAAGCAGTTCAATACACGGCAACGTTATGTAATAATTACTATATTCATGAATGTATTGAAACAGCTGTGGATCTGGGTGGGAGGCGGACTGTGTTGGATAATACAGAACTTTGGATGAGTGAAGGATAGATAAGCGAGACTCGACTGTATATTAGAAATATGATATATTAAATAGAAATAAATCTATCTACATAATAAAAGTGAAAATATGTATGTGTGTATGTGGTTGGAGTGCCCACTTACACAGACAAGCTCCTGCTTCCACAAAAAGCCAGAGCTCCCACTACTTAGAAGGCACCAATGACCCAAGAGAAGGCTTTCATTTTGGGACCATTTCATCCTAGATTTTCTGGGGTTTTTTTCCCCCACCATAGACATCCCAGTGTTTCTTACTCCCCCCACTTGCATGACGCCATGCCCCACAGACTCTCCCTTAACCCTTTCCTATTCTTTTCTATGGCACACAACAAACAGAGGAATTGATCAGCAACTGAACATACTAGAAAGGTTTGGGGAGAATTCACCATGATTTACAGGAGTTGTAGGTCCTGGGATGTATAGTTCACTTGCAAACCAAGAGTACTCTGAACCCTACCAACGATGGACCTGGAACTAACTTGGTACACAGAAGCCACATGACCAACAAAACATACCGGTAGTCTTTGGAGGGATTTATAGGAGTTGGTAGTTAAACTACATCCAGAGCGCACTATGAAGCCAAACAATGATGGAACCAAACTTGGCATGCATACCCGATATGCCGACATTTGAATACTGGTGGGTCTGGAGGGGACATTTTGGAGTTGTAGGTACTGGGATTTATAGTTCACCTACAATCAATGAGTACTCTGAACTCCACCAAAGATGGAATTGGACCAAACTTGGCACACAGAACCCCCATGACTCACTCACTCTACTGGAGGGGTTTGAGGTGACTGACTCACCATAGTGGGAGTTATAGTTTACCCTACAGCCAGAGATGATGCATCTATAGCAAACTTGCCCAACAGTACAAACTTTAAGTACTGATGGAGTTTCTTCTGATGTGAGTTGTAGTTCACCCACAACCTTATGCATTTTGTACAATTAAGAAATTGACTTTTTAAAATAACCTGGGCAATGCCAGGAACCCAAGCTAGTATAATAATAAAAATATAATACAATATATTATATATTACAATTTCTATTAGATTATAACATAATAATATAATAGATAAACTTATATTATAATGTAGGATTGTGTTATAATCTAATAGAAATATGTATGTTGGATATATATTATAAATATGATATAATCTACTAGAAATATAGTATGTTACATAGAAATATATTATATATCTAAAATAAATAATATGTTTTAATCTAATAAAATATATGTTCGGTATAGAATGTTATAAATATGATATACAATCTAATAGAAATATGTTAAATATGTAATAATTTAAATTTAATAAATTACCTACATACCAATATTATAGCTATATAATATATTGCTATAATCTAATAGAAATATGTTTGATAAATCTGATATATTAAATAAAAATATATTAAATATGTAATATAAATTTCATATAGAACAATATTATAATATAAATGTAATATAGTATATCTATTAGATTATAACATAATAATATATTATATATTTATATTGTAATGTATTGTTATAAGCTAATAGAAATGTCAGATATAGAATGTTATAAATATGATATATTCTACTAGAAATATATTAAGATATACCATATTATAAATATAATCGAATAGAAATATGTATGTTAGGTATAAATATGACATATGAAATATTCTCACCTCAATATATTGTAATAGTTTATATATTATGAATAGAGAAGAATAAGAACAACTCCCAGAATCCCCAGAAACCATAAACTGGTAGCCCCCAAGAACAATGGGGCCACCCCAATCCCCAAAGGAAGTCCCAAAGGAAGCCCCTTCCTCTAATTATAGATAGACAGACAGATAGATATGGGGGCCACTCACCCCATAGAAGGAGAGCGTGGACCCCACTTGGGACCCCCAGTTGCCTTGGCCATCTTCTTCCTCTCTGTCTTTGGGGAAAGAGGGCGCCACGTGGTCTCCAAGACCCCCGCCCTCTGGCTTTCGCCCCCAAAGCCACGCCCCTCCCGCTCTCTCTCTCGGAAGCCGCGCCCCCTCGCTGCTGGAAGCCAATCTACACCCGATGTCTCTGGGAAGCCACGCCCCTTAAAAGCCAAGCTCCCTGAGCTGTTTGGGAAGCCACGCCCTCCCTCACTGTGAAGCCACGCCCCTCCCGCTTTCTCTCTCGGGGAGGCCCGTTTGTTCCCTATGCCTTTCACACCTTGAAGCCACGCCCCTCCCGCTCTCTGTGGGAAGCCCTCTCCTTCCCTCCCTGAATAGCCACGCCCTCTCTATATTTTGTATTCGTATTTGGAAGCCACGCCCCCTGTGAAGCCAAGTCCCTCTCACTCTCTCTTTGGGAAGCCCCGCTCCTTCTCCCTGTGAAGCCACGCCCCTTAAAGGAGCCACGCCCCTCGTTCTCTGGGAAAGAAGAAACCCGAATGATGTCCTGTCTCTTTAAACCAGGCCCCAGACTCCTTAACAGGTGGCTTCTTGCCTAAGCTGGGCCTTCTGGGTCTCTTTTCTCTCTGCTTCATTTTTTTATGCATGTTTCTTTTTTCATATATTCTATATAAATAAAAATGTAATGTTCGTTTTTGGGATTAACAGAACTCAAAAACCAGTGGGCCAATTGACACCAAATTTGGACACAAGACACCTAACAACCCAATGTATGTCCTTCACTCAAAAATTTGTGATTTTGTCATTTGGGAGTTGTAGTTGCTGGGATTTATAGTTCACCTACAATCAAAGAGCATTCTGAACTCCACCAATTAAGGCATTGAACCAAACGTGGCACACAGGACTCCCATGAACAACAGAAAACACTAGAAGGGTTTGGTGGGCATTGACCTTGAGTTTGGGAGTTGTAGTTCAACATCCAGAGAGCACTGTGGACTCAAACAATGATGGATCTGGACCAAACTTGGCACAAATATGCCCAAATATGAACACAGGAGTTTGGGGAAAATAGACCTTGACATTTGGGAGTCGTAGTTACTGGGATTTATAGTTCACCTACAATCAAAGAGCATGCCGAACCCCACAAACAACAGAATCGGGGCAAACTTCCCACACAGAAAATACTTAAGGCCATTCAATCCAACTCCCTTCATGAGGGCAAGAAAACGTAATCAAAGCCCTCCTGACAAAGAGCCATCCAGCCATATATATAGATATATATGACTCTCACACACACAGATATAGCATCCTAGATTTGAAAGGGACCCCTAAAGAAGGACAATTATATGTTGCATGTTCCAGAGGAGACAAACTAGACAATCTCCACATCAACACTGACAAAGAAACAACAAGAAATACTGTTTACCCTCAAGCAGAAAGAAATTGCATATATTATAAACCAACACTTTCTCATTTCTTTATTTTCCAGATCTCCAGACTGGGCCACAGCAACACCTGGCAGAGGACGGCTAGTATATAAATCAAAATGTAATGTGCGTTTGAGGAATTAAAAGAACTCAAAAACCAGTGGGCCAACTGACACCAAATTTGGTCCTTCACTCAAAACTTTTTGATTTTGTCATTTGGGAGTTGTACTTGCTGGGATTTATAGTTCACCTACAATCAAAGAGCATTCTGAACTCCACCAATTATGGCATTGAATCAAACGTGGCACACAGGACTCCCATGACCAACAGAAAACACTAGAAGGGTTTGGGGGGCATTGACCTTGAGTTTGGGAGTTGTAGTTCAACATCCAGAGAGCACTGTGGACTCAGACAATGATGGATCTGGACCAAACTTAACACAAATGGAGTTTGGGGGAAATAGACCTTGACATTTGGGATTTATAGTTACTGGGATATATAGTTCACCTACAATCAAAGAGCATTCTGAACTCCACCAATTAAGGCATTGAACCAAACGTGGCACACAGGACTCCCATGAACAACAGAAAACACTAGAAGGGTTTGGTGGGCATTGACCTTGAGTTTGGGAGTTGTAGTTCAACATCCAGAGAGCACTGTGGACTCAAACAATGATGGATCTGGACCAAACTTGGCACAAATATAGTTTGGGGGAAATAGACCTTGACATTTGGGATTTATAGTTCACCTACAATCAAAGAGCACTCTGAATCCCACAAACGACTGAATTGGGGCAAACTTCCCACACAGAACCCCCATGACCAACACAAAATACTTAAGGCCATCCAGTCCAACTCTCTTCACCAGGGCAAGAAAATGGAATCAGAGCCCTCCTGACAAAGAGTCATCCAGCCATAGATATAGATAGATAGATATGAGTCACACACAGAGAGAGATATAGTATCATAGATTTATAAGGGACCCCTAAAGAAGGACTATGATGTGTTGCATATTCCTGAGTAGGCAAACCAGACACTCTCCACATCAACACTGACAAAGAAACAAGAAATACTGTTTACTCCCAAGCATAAAGAAATTACATATATTAGGAACCAACACTTTCTCATTACTGTATTTTCCAGATCACCACACTGGGCCACAGCAACGTGTGGCCCGGGACAGCTAGTATCACAATAAAAATTTATACAAAAAAGCAGTAGTAATGATCATCATCCTAATGAAAATTATTATTATTATTACTGGATTTCAATAGTGTCTCCTTCAATCAGGCCCCAGGCTTAGCTGGTGCGGCTTGCAGCTCTGAGACCTCTTCTGAATGTTCTTCTTCCATAGCAATGAATTCCCTATTATTAAACCCTATTATTATATAATAATAGGGTTTAAATCCTGTCTAATAATATATACATGTATATATATTATAAGATATATAATGGAGCCCCCGGTGGCATAGTGGGTTAAAGCATTGAGCTGCTGAACTTGCTGACTGAAAAGACTGCAGGTTTGAATTTGGGGAGAGGTATGAGCTCCCACTGTTAGCCCCAGCTTCTGCCAAGCTAGCAGTTTGAAAGCATGCAAATGTGAGTAGATCAATAGGTACTGCTCCAGCAGGAAGGTAACGGTGCTCCTTGCAGTCATGCTGACCACATGACCTTTTTATTTATTTATTTATTTACTTTATTTGTATACCGCTCTTCTCAGCCCTTAGGCGACTCAGAGCGGTTTACAACAGTTTAGATATACAGAATACAAAATCATTATGCATTTAAAAACAATTACTAGTATTATATTGCATTACATTACAATATTATAAATATTATATGTATATACAATATATTATATTATAACATATTATTAGAATAGCACAGGAGACAAGGTGGAACTGTCCCCTGGCCTCCCCTCTCTTCGCTCTGGCCCAGAGCGGCAGTTGGTGCTTTGGGGAGGGGTCCCCAACGGATGGCAAATGCAGGAGACAAGATGGTGCTGTCCCCTGGCCTCCCCTCTCTTCGCTCTGGCCCAGAGCGGCAGTTGGTGCTGTGGGGAGGGGTCCCCAACGGATGGCAAATGCAGGAGACAAGATGGTGCTGTGCCCTGGCCTCCCCTCTCTTCGCTCTGGCCCAGAGCGGCAGTTGGTGCTGTGGGGAGGGGTCCCCAACGGATGGCAAATGCAGGAGACAAGATGGTGCTGTGCCCTGGCCTCCCCTCTCTTCGCTCTGGCCCAGAGCGGCAGTTGGTGCTGTGGGGAGGGGTCCCCAACGGATGGCAAATGCAGGAGACAAGATGGTGCTGTCCCCTGGCCTCCCCTCTCTTCGCTCTGGCCCAGAGCGGCAGTTGGTGCTGTGGGGAGGGGTCCCCAACGGATGGCAAATGCAGGAGACAAGATGGTGCTGTCCCCTGGCCTCCCCTCTCTTCGCTCTGGCCCAGAGCGGCAGTTGGTGCTGTGGGGAGGGGTCCCCAACGGATGGCAAATGCAGGAGACAAGATGGTGCTGTCCCCTGGCCTCCCCTCTCTTCGCTCTGGCCCAGAGCGGCAGTTGGTGCTGTTGGGAGGGGTCCCCAACGGATGGCAAATGCAGGAGACAAGATGGTGCTGTGCCCTGGCCTCCCCTCTCTTCGCTCTGGCCCAGAGCGGCAGTTGGTGCTGTGGGGAGGGGTCCCCAACGGATGGCAAATGCAGGAGACAAGATGGTGCTGTCCCCTGGCCTCCCCTCTCTTCGCTCTGGCCCAGAGCGGCAGTTGGTGCTGTGGGGAGGGGTCCCCAACGGATGGCAAATGCAGGAGACAAGATGGTGCTGTCCCCTGGCCTCCCCTCTCTTCGCTCTGGCCCAGAGCGGCAGTTGGTGCTGTGGGGAGGGGTCCCCAACGGATGGCAAATGCAGGAGACAAGATGGTGCTGTCCCCTGGCCTCCCCTCTCTTCGCTCTGGCCCAGAGCGGCAGTTGGTGCTGTGGGGAGGGGTCCCCAACGGATGGCAAATGCAGGAGACAAGATGGTGCTGTCCCCTGGCCTCCCCTCTCTTCGCTCTGGCCCAGAGCGGCAGTTGGTGCTGTGGGGAGGGGTCCCCAACGGATGGCAAATGCAGGAGACAAGATGGTGCTGTCCCCTGGCCTCCCCTCTCTTCGCTCTGGCCCAGAGCGGCAGTTGGTGCTGTGGGGAGGGGTCCCCAACGGATGGCAAATGCAGGAGACAAGATGGTGCTGTCCCCTGGCCTCCCCTCTCTTCGCTCTGGCCCAGAGCGGCAGTTGGTGCTGTGGGGAGGGGTCCCCAACGGATGGCAAATGCAGGAGACAAGATGGTGCTGTCCCCTGGCCTCCCCTCTCTTCGCTCTGGCCCAGAGCGGCAGTTGGTGCTGTGGGGAGGGGTCCCCAACGGATGGCAAATGCAGGAGACAAGATGGTGCTGTCCCCTGGCCTCCCCTCTCTTCGCTCTGGCCCAGAGCGGCAGTTGGTGCTGTGGGGAGGGGTCCCCAACGGATGGCAAATGCAGGAGACAAGATGGTGCTGTGCCCTGGCCTCCCCTCTCTTCGCTCTGGCCCAGAGCGGCAGTTGGTGCTGTGGGGAGGGGTCCCCAACGGATGGCAAATGCAGGAGACAAGATGGTGCTGTCCCCTGGCCTCCCCTCTCTTCGCTCTGGCCCAGAGCGGCAGTTGGTGCCTATGGACAACGCCAGCTCTTTGACTTAGAAATGGAGATAAGCACCAACCACCAGAGTCGGACAGGGTTTAAGTACCGTCATATATAACAGGTAAAGGTAAAGGTTTCCCCTGACATTAAGTCCAGTCGTGTCCAACTCTGGGGGTTAGTGCTGATCTCCATTTCTAAGTGAAAGTCATATATAATAATATTAATAATAACAATAAGGTTTGAGCCTACTCCGCAGCTCTTAGGATTCACTTCTTGGAGAATTCTTAATTTTCACTTCCATAATAGTAATAATAACAACAACAACAACAACAACAACAACAAATTAAATAAGTCTAAATACAGCATGAAAAAGACTCTTTTATTGGTTTCACAGTAGCACAGAATGCCTTTTGAAAGGATGGCAGCCTTCTTGCTTATGGTATTGGAGAACATCGCACCATAGGAACCTAAAAGGAAGAAAAAATAAAGAGGGGAAAAAATAATAAATAAATAATTAACTTCTGATTTTGGAGTCTTTGCTTTTGAGAACAGTTTCAACAATACTCCTTTATTTCCTATATTTGTATATTACCTTATTATTATTATTCTAGTAAAGAGTAAAGGTTTCCCCTTGACATTAAGTCTAGTGGAGACCGACTCTGGGGTGGTGCTCATTTCAATTTCTAAGCCAAAGAGCTGGCGTTGTCCATAGACGCCTCTGAGGTCATGTGGCTGGCATGACTGCATGGAACACTTTTAGCTTCCCATGTTTTTGAACTGCTAAGTTGGCAGAAGCTGGAATTAACAGCGGGAACTCACCCCATCCTGCAGATTTGAACCGCCGACCTTTCAGTCAGCAAGTTCTGCAGCTTAGCGGTTTAACCTGCTGTGTCATTATTATTCTATTCTATACACATAATAAAATGGAAAATATGTATGTGTGTATGTGGCTGGAGTGTCCACTTACACAGACAAGCTCCTGCCTCCACAAATAATAATAATAATAATAATAATAATAATAATAATAATTTATTCATACCCCGCCACCATCTCCCCAAGGGACTCAGAGCGGCTTACATGAGGCCAAGCCCAACAATACATAAAAAACAACAAGCAATAATAAAATAATAAGCAATAAACAAAATGAACAATACAATTAATATAACTCATAAGTAGACAATAACACACAAGAATTTAAAAACCTATGGCTGGACCAAATGTAATAGTTAAAACTTTAAAAATAAACAATAAAAAAACAGCTATGGCTTCCAATGCTAGACACCAATGGCCCTCCCTCTAATGACAGTGCAGGTTATAGTGCTGCCATGAACATGTCCAAGAGCTCTGCCAATGTCCTCCACAAACACCACACTGCCCACCACCCAAGTGAAGGCTTAGAGGTCTATGGGCAAAATTCATCTTGATTTGGGGGAGCTGTAGTTCACCTACATCCAGAGAGCACTGTGAACCAAAACACTGATGAACCTGGACCAAACTTGGAACACATATCTGATATTCCAAAATTTGAGTACTGGACGGTTTGGGTGAACTGACCTTTCTTTCTGAGAGTTGTAGTTCACCCACAACCAGATAAACTGTGACCTCCACCGATGATGAACTTGGACCAAACTTGGCACACAGAATCCCCATGACCAACTCAACCTACTAGAGGGGTTTGAGGGGACTGACTCACTTTAGTGGGAGTTGTAGTTTACCCTACAGCCAGAGAGCACACTGACCCCACCAATGAGGTCTTAAGGAGTGATGGAGTTTCTCGGGGTTAACCTAGCATGATGTGAGTTGTAGTTCACCCACAACCTTATGCATTTTGTACATAAAAATTGACATTTTTGTTCATAAAAATTGACTTGTTCAAATAACCCCGGCAACACCAGGTACCCAAGCTAGTATATACGAATATATAGATAGGTAGATAGATTATATATATATATATATATATATATATATATATATAATAACATTGTAATGTAATAATGCTGCTATATTGTATGTAATATCAATAATGTTGTAATATAATATATTGTGTACTGTATATACAACTTATGATATGGCACAACATATTATATACTAAAAGTATAATACATTGGTGGTGTGTTACATATATTGCAGTATAATAATACAGTACAATTTAATAATATATATAGGACCCCCCCCCCCCCCCCCATGGCGCAGTGGGTTAAACTACTGAGCTGCTGAACTTGCTAACTGAAAGGTCGCAGGTTTGAATTCGGGAAGCGGCATGCACTCTCGTGGTTAGCCTCAGCTTCTGCCAACCTAGCAGCTTGAAAACATGCAAATATGAGTAGATCAATAGGTACTGCTCTGGCGGGAAGGTAACAGTGCTCTTCGGCTTAGAAATGGAGATGAGCACCAACCCCCAGTCAGACAAAATTGGACTTAATGTCAGGGGAAAATCTTTACCTTTAAATAATATAGAATAATATAATTGTATATTATATATTACATATAATATTACTAGTAATATTGCAGTTTAATGTGCTATAATTTTTGATATAGATGTCGATATGTTTTTTTGGATTTGGGGGGTTGCTTATTTTTGTCTTTGTTCAGCTTCTCACAGCCTTGAATGTTTGCCAATATCTGTTGCAAACTGCCCTGAGTCCCCTCGGGGAGATAGGTAGGGATATAAATATTATTATTATTATTAGTAGTAGTAGTACTATTGTTGTTCATTTATATCCCACTTGTTGCCCATTAATGAGACTCAAGTCATCCTATATCACACAAAATAGAATTCAAAATGAATTATTACATAAAGGATATTTATGACCCAGGAACAACAATCGTGTTACATAGTGTTATTACATAGTATATAATATTATATATAAGCTTGTGTGTGTGTGTGTGTATATATATATATATATATATATATAATGCATTGTAATCAATCCATGGCATAACTTACCCTTTGATTTAGTCATCTTTCTTAAACTTGCCATTGATCCATGGGACGTAGTCAAGGATCAGCCGCCAATCGGTGGCCCAAATCAGCCCCACGGTCCCTACTGACCCCCATGTGACCGCGGTGGGGATCCTAAAGAAAAAAACAGCAACACAATGCTATTATTTATAATTATAAAAATATTATTATTATTATGTATTATTATACTGTAGTGTTATAACTCATTATATTATTACAACATATTATGGTATATTGAAGAGTTACAAATTATTATATGATTGGATTATATCATTTTTGTTATTGTTATAATAATATATTATTTATTATTATATATTATTAATACATTGTTTTATATTATTATTTTGTATTATATTATTATATTATTGCATTGTATTTTTAATATGCACTGTATTGTTATTTTATACTGTCAGTAGTATTGTATTATTACAATACTATGAATTTGTGAGACAAACACTAAGAATAATTATTGTATTATTATTATTAGTAGTAGTAGTATAAAATAATAATAATGCAATACTATTAATAATAGTATTATTCCATACAGATAATGGAACAGTACCGTACTATTATATTTATTGTTGATATAATGTATTATTTTTACGAAATATTACAAATTATCACATTGCTATATATGTATATTATTTTGCTATTATAGTATTATATTCATATTCTATGTTTTAAAAAGGTAAAGGTTTCCCTGTGACACTAAGTCTAGTCATGTCCAACTTGGGGGGGGGGGGGGTATTCATCTCCATTTCTAAGCCAAAGAGCCTGCTTTGTCTGTAGATGCCTCCAGGGTCATGTGGCTGGCATGACTGCTGGAGAAGTACCTTTGGATCTACTCACATTTGCATATTTTCAAACTGCTAGGGTGGCAGAAGTGGTGCTAACAGTGGGAGCTCACCCCACTTCCCGGATTCGAACTGCCAACCTTTTGATCAGCAAGTTCATCAGCTCAGCAGCTTAACCTGCTGTGCCACGTGGGGCGCCTGGTGTATGCTTTAGTACAGTATTATATTTTCATATTATTATTATTTTATTTTATGCTTTTTAATATTATTTTGATATTATTATTTCAGCATAGCATATTTTTTCATATTATTATTTTATTTAATATTCTTTATTTAATATTCTTTTTCTATATGATTATTTAGCATTTTTTGATTTTTATTTAATATTCTTTTCCTATATATTATTTATATTACATTATATTTAGATATTATTTTTGCTGAGTATTACATTTTTCATATTATTGTATTTAATATTATCATTTATATTATTTTTATTTATTATTATTTTAGCCTAGAAGTATATTTTTCATATTTATTATTATAGGATTTTTCTATATTATTATTTAACATTTTTATTTACTATTAGTTTTTCTATTTTTTATGTTTTATTTATTTTATATTAATTTTTGATATTAGTAGCTTAGCCTAGTATTATATTTTTCATATTATTATACTTAATATTATCATTTATATTATTTTTCTTTATCATTATTTCAGCCTAGTAGTGTATTTTCTCATATTACTAGCCGTCCCCTGCCACGCATTGCTGTGGCCCACTCTACTGGTCATGGGGATTCTGTGTGGGAGGTTTGGCCCAATTTTATCGTTGGTGGGGTTCAGAATGCTCTTTGATTGTAGGTGAACTACAAATCCCAGCAACTACAACTCCCAAATGTCAAGATTCTTTTTTCCCCAAACTTCATCAGTGTTCACATCTGGGCATTTTGAGTATTTGTGTAGAGTTTGGTCCAGATCCATCATTTTTTGAGTCCACAGTGCTCTCTGGATGTAGGTGAACTACAACTCCAAAACCAAAGGACACTGCCCACCAAACCTTTCCAGTATTTTCTGTTGGTCATGGGAGAACTGTGTGCCAAGTTTGGTTCAATTCCATCATTGGTGGGGCATCTGCCCTCGCGCTGTGCTACTCTGCTACTGAGTACGCATGCCCAGTGTGGAACACATCTCACCACGCTAAAACAGTGGATGTGGCTCTTAATGAGACATGCTGCATTATCACGAGGTGTCTGCGCCCTACACCACTGGAGAAATTACACTGTCTAGCCAGTATCGCACCACCTGACATCCGCCGGGAAGTGGCAGCCAATAGTGAAAGGACCAAGGCTGAGACATCTCCAGCTCATCCCGTTTGGGTATCAGCCAGCACGTCAACGGCTTAAATCCAGACATAGTTTCCTAAGATCTACAGAGACACTCGCTGGAACACCTCAGCAAGCGAGAGTCCAAAAGTGGCAGGCTCAAACCCAGAACCTCAACCAATGGCTGATACCAGAGACCTGGTTGGACGAAGGGGGAGGGGTCAACCTTTCCCAACTCTGTCCACCAGGCTACTCTGTTCAGCACCAACCAAGGCTTGGAGGGCGGGGAGGTGGAGTCGCATTGGTCTATAAGGAATTTATCCCTCTGATCAGGCGTCCCATCCCACAAACATCTTCGTTTGAATGTGCCGGCTTTAGGATAGGTGACCGGGACAGGATAGGGATTCTGCTAGTGTACCGACCACCCCGCTGCACTACAGTCTCCCTACCTGAGCTAGCGGGGGTGGTCTCGGACATGGCCTTGAGCTCCCAACGACTTTTGGTCCTGGGAGATTTCAATGTCCATGCCGAGGCCACTCTCTCGGGCGCGGCTCAGGACTTCATGGCCGCCATGGCAACCATGGGCCTGTCCCAACTAATATCTGGTCCCACCCATAGTGCCGGGCACACTTTGGATTTGGTTTTTGCGCAGGGATGGGATGAGGGTGACGGTTTGGAGGAGCTGTCCATCGCTCCATTGCCATGGACCGATCACCACCTGATCAGATTTAGACTAACTGTGCCTTCTAACCTCCGCAGGGGTGGTGGACCCATTAGAATGGTCCGCCCCAGGAGACTTATGGATCCAAATGGCTTTCTGACGGCTCTTGGGGATTTTTCCACCTCCTTGGCAGGTGACTCTGTCGATGCCCTGGTCTCTTGCTGGAATAGGGAGTTGACCAGGGCAATTGACACAATCGCTCCGGAACGTCCCCTCTCGAGTAACCGAGCTAAACCAGCCTCTTGGTTTACTGAGGAGCTGGCAGCGATGAAGCGAAAGAAGAGGAGGCTAGAGTGTGTGTGGCGCCAGAACCCCACCAATCCAGCCCAAACACACCTGAATGCCTTTTTAAGGTCCTACGGTGTGGCAATAGCGGCAGCTCAAAAAACATCTATCACAGCCAATATTGCATCCGCGAAGAATCGTCCAGCGGAGCTCTTCCGAGTTGTCAGGGGCCTGTTAAACCCGCCAAAATGCGAGACCTCGGACAACTCGGTGGCTCGCTGTGAAGCATTTGCTCGATTCTTCACGGATAAAATTGAGCGGATTCGGTCAGGCTTTGACGTCATGTTAACGGCAGTCTCTGGGGATGTAACGAGAACATCTGCTTGTCCAGCTTTGTTGGATTCGTTTCAATTGGTTCAGCTTGAGGATGTGGACAGGATCCTTGGAGAGGTGCGACCCACCACATGCATCCTAGACCCCTGCCCATCCTGGCTAATAAAAGAAGCCAGAGGGGGTTTGGCAGAGTGGGTGAAGGTGATGGTTAACACCTCCTTACAGGAAGGAAAATTTCCAGCGAGTCTAAAACAGGCTGTTATAAAACCGCTGTTGAAGAAACCATCACTGGATCCCACTCAATTTGACAACTATCGGCCAGTTTCCAATCTCCCCTACTTGGGCAAAGTCATGGAACGTGTGGTGGCAGCGCAACTCCAGGGGTTTCTGGTAGACACTGATTATCTAGATCCGGCACAGTCTGGCTTCAGGCCGGGACATGGAACTGAGACAGCCTTGGTCGCCTTGGTAGATGATCTGCGCAGGGAGCTAGACAGGGGGAGTGTGTCCCTGTTAGTTCTGCTGGACCTCTCAGCGGCCTTCGATACCGTCGATCACGGTATCCTTCTGGGGCGCCTCATGGATATGGGGCTCGGAGGCACTGCTCTGCAGTGGCTCCGATCCTTCCTTGAGGGTCGATCCCAGAAGGTGTTACTGGGTGACACCTGTTCGGCCCCACAACCGTTGTTGTGTGGAGTCCCACAGGGTTCTATTCTGTCCCCGATGTTATTTAACATCTACATGAAGCCGCTGGGAGAGATCATTCGGAGTTTCGGACTAAGATGTTATCTCTACGCAGATGATGTCCAAATCTGTCACTCCTTCCCACCTGTCACCAAGGAGGCTGTCCAGACCTTGAACCGGTGCTTGGCTGCTGTGTCGGACTGGATGAGAGCTAACAAATTGAAATTGAATCCAGACAAGACAGAGGTCCTACTGGTCAGTCGTAAGGCCGAACAGGGTATAGGGTTACAGCCTGTGTTAGATGGGGTTACACTCCCCCTGAAGACGCAGGTTCGCAGCTTGGGAGTGATCCTGGACTCACCGCTGAGCCTGGAACCCCAGGTCTCGGCGGTGGCCGGGAGAGCTTTTGCACAACTACAACTTGTGCGCCAGCTGCGCCCGTACCTTGGGAAGTCGGACTTGGCCATGGTGGTCCACGCTCTTGTTACATCCCGATTGGATTACTGCAACGCACTCTACGTGGGGTTGCCTTTGAAGACTGCTCGGAAACTCCAACTGATCCAGCGTGAGGCAGCCAGATTGCTCACTGGAGCGACATACAGGGAGCACACCACCCCCCTGTTGCGTCAGCTCCACTGGCTGCCGATCCAATTCCGAGCACAATTCAAAGTGCTGGTTTTGACCTACAAAACCCTAAACGGTTCCGGACCAGTGTATCTATCCGAACGGATCTCCCTCTACGTCCCACCTCGGAATCTAAGATCCTCTGGGGAGGTCCTGCTCGCGACCCCGCCTCTCTCACAAGTGAGATTGGCGGGGACGGGGAGCAGGGCCTTCTCGGTGGTGGCCCCCCGCCTATGGAACTCGCTCCCCGGGGAGATTAGATCGGCAACGTCCCTTCTCTCATTTAGGAAGAGGCTGAAGACCTGGATGTGGGACCAGGCGTTTGGACACCCAGGCAGTTAAAGAAAGACCTGATGACGAGCTGGAATTGGACCGGATGGATCTACGGAACTCCGAACTCTGAGCTCAGGATTAGCCTACTATTGTGTTTATGGTGTTATTATGTATTGATGATCTAATTTTAATTTTGTAATTGCTTACTTGTTTTTATATTTGTATGTATATGTGATAAGGCATCGAATTGTGCCTTTTTCTGTAAGCCGCCCTGAGTCCCCCCTTGGGGGTGAGAAGGGCGGGGTAAAAGTGACGGTAATAAATAAATAAATAAATACCAAATGAGAGACTCCCCGCTGGGCACACAGAGGACTGGGCGACCTGGAAGGCGCTGAACAGACTGCGCTCTGGCACCACAAGATGCAGAGCCAACCTTCAGAAATGGGGCTACAAAGTGGAATCCTCGACATGCGAATGTGGAGAAGAGCAAACCACTGACCACCTGCTGCAATGCAACCTGAGCCTTGCCACATGCACAATGGCGGACCTTCTTGCAGCAACACCAGAGGCACTCCAAGTGGCCAGAAACTGGTCAAAGGACATTTAATCAACAACCAAACTCACACATTTTGTATTTTCTCTGTTTGTTTGCTTTGTTCTATTAGAAATGTAATATGATTGACTGGCTGCCCTGACATGAGAAATAAAATAAATTGGTGGGGTTCATAATGCTCTTTGATTGTAGGTGAACTATAAATCCCAGCAACTACAACTCCCAAATGACAAAATCAATTTTTTGAGTGAAGGACATACATTGGGTTGTTAGGTGTCTTGTGTCCAAATTTGGTCTCAATTCATCTAGTGGTTTTTTTGAGTTCTGTTAATCCCACAAACGAACGTTTCATTTTTATTTATATAGATTATTTTATTTAATAGTATTTTTTCTCTATTATTATTTAACATTATTTATTTTTATTTACTATTATTTTTTCTCTATTATTTATTATTATTTTAGCTTAGTAATATATTTTTATATTATTTTATTATTATTATTTTATTCAATATTATCCTTCTATATTATGATGATGATGGGACTGGGCCCCAAAATGACTTTCATGTTGCTCTGATCTCCTTTTTAAGACTACGACTCCCAGAATCCTCCGCTCTGCATGCACAGCATCCGGTTGCGAAGACTACGACTCCCAGCATTCCCTACTTTGCGGGGCGAAAGTTCCTTTTTTGGGAGGGAGACACCGTTGTGGCATGGCTGGCTGAGAGAATTCTGGTAAGCACAGTCCCCCCAAAAGTATCCCACCTCCCCAATTTAGGGTACCCCCATTAGACAGTGGGAGGAGCGAACTCTAAGCCACACCCCCTACTCACCAAGTACGTAAGAGCTGGCCGTAGCGGGGACCGAGGTATTTGGTGAGCATCCTACCAGCCTCTGCTCTGAAAGTCACCTTACTTCTGCGCATGCGCCGGGTTCCTCCTCCCTCTCCTATCTACTTTCTCCGCCCAGTTCAACACGCATGCGCGTCTTATAGGCGAGTCCGCTCACAAATCACCTTCTACGCATGCGCCGTTTTCCTTCTCCCTGTGTACTGTTTACTTCTTTCGCCGTCCATTCCAGTACGCATGCGCATCTCATAGACTGGCGCATTCCGTATGGCCAATCTGCATTTCCTAGCTCCCTGCCTTAAGAACGCATGCGCTAGAAGAGAGCCAGCTCAGTCTAACAGCAGAGGCGGTGGGCGTGGCCAAGGCGGTGGGCGTGACCTGGAGGGGAAAAGGCTGTGAGGAGGAGGAGGAGGAGGAAGAGCAGGTGAGGGGCAAACGAAGAGGGAGGGGCAACAATGGGGGCTTTTCTTATGGCGGGAAAACACTGGGAGAGAGACCCCCCTGTTAAAGGGGAGGCCCCATTGAATTGGATCCTCCTTTTTTTCAAAGAGAAGAGCTCCCCTCCCCTTTAAGATGGAGAGTCAGGAAAGAAGTCATTGTATTTGATGGGGAGGAAGATTAATATTATTTATTTAATATTATTTTTCTAATATTATATTTATGTCTTTGATATTATTTTTCTATATTATTATTTCAGCATATTATTATATTTCATATTATTTATATTTTTGATATTATCATAATTGTGTGTAATATTATGTATTATTTTCCCATATTATTATTTTAGACTGTATTATCTATTCTATTTACATATTATTATTTTATTTTATATTATTTATTTTATATTATATTTCTATATTATTATTTTCATTTGTATTATCTATTATATTTAGATATCATTGTTATTTTATTTAATATTTATTTTATATTTTCCTATATTATTTTGGTTTATATTATCTATCATTTTTCCTATATTATTATTTTAGTTTGTATTATCTATTATATTTACATATTATTATTTTATTTTATTTTATTTATATTATTTTCCTATATTATTTTGGTTTATATTATCTATTATTTTTCCTATATTATTATTTTAGTTTGTATTATCTATTATATTTACATATTATTATTTTATTTTATATTATTTATTTTATATTTCCTATATTATTTTGATTTATATTATCTATTATTTTTCCTATATTATTTTTAGTTTGTATTATCTATTATATTTACATATTAATATTTTATTTTATATTATTTATTTTATATTTTCCTATATTATTTTGATTTATATTATCTATTATTTTCCTATATTATTATTGTAGTTTGTATCATCTATTATATTAACATATTATTTTATATTATTTATTTTATATTAATATTGTTTGTATTATCTATTATTTTTACATATTATTATTATTTTATTTAATACTAGCTTGCGGACCTGGCGGTGCCCAGGTTATTTGAGAAAAGCATTGCTTGTCTGTGCTCCAAATTTAGTCTAGATCAACTGGTTCAGTGGGTGTGGGTGAACTATAGTTCCCATTTAGTTTATACTATTCCTATATTATTATTTTAGTTTGTATTATCTATTATATTTCCATGGTATTATTATTTTATTTCATATTATTTATTTGATATTATTTTCCTATATTTTTATTTTAGTTTGCATTATATATAATATTTTCATATTAGTATTGTTTTATTTAATATTTTAATTTGATATTATTTCCCTATATTTTTATTTTAGTTTGCATTATATATAATATTTTCATATTAGTATTATTTTATTTAATATTATTTATTTAATCTTATTTTTCTAAATTATTGTTTTAGTTTGTCTTATCTATTATATTTACATATTATTATTTTATTTAATATTTTTATTTTATATTATATATTTTTATATTATTATTTTATTTTCTATTGCGCATTATATTCTCATTATTATTTATTTGATATTATTTTTCAATATGATTATTTCAGCATGGCATTATATTTTTTCATACTATTATTATTATTATTATTATTATTATTATTATTATTTTCTCTTGCTCTCCCTCTTAAAGGCTCTTCTTTATTGAGGAAGAAAAGAGGAGGGGTCTTGCAGTTGGATGGAGCTCCATCAGAGAAATAAAAATGGGGGTGGGGCTTTGATGATCAATCCTTGAGGGAAAAGGGGAGGCTTGCCCCATGGATTGAAAGGAAACCCCCTTTTTTGCTTTGGCTGGGTGCGGTATCCGCAGAAAGGGCGCCTCTGCATGCGCTCTGCATCCAGAGGAAAGCCATGGGGGGGGGGGGGGGAGCTGCAGAGCTCGCGATGAAGATTCTGGAAATCTCTCAAAGCGGAAGGGTTGTCCTTTTCCTCACCAAGTGGAAGCGGGGGGCACACCATTTAAATAAATATTTCTCTATATATCTATATACGCACAGACACACATATCTCAAGTGGAAAAGGGAATGGGGGCACTCACACATACACTATACACACACACTCACACATATATATAGACATATACCTACATGTATACATGTACATATATACATATATATCAAGTGGAAAAGGGAGGGAATGGATGGCACGCTATATATATATATATATATATATATATATATATATATATATATATATATATATACACACACACACATACATACACACACATACACACACACACACGCATATACATATATATTATTGGGAAGGGAATGGGGGCACACTGCAATTATTTTATGTATATATGTATATACACACATGTATATCTCAAGTAGAAGTGGGGGGCAATGGTGTCACACCATATTTATATTTTGAAATAGGGTTAGGGTTAGGGTTTGTGTCCCGGCATTGAATGTTTGCCATGTATATGCCCTGAGTCCCCTTCGGGGTGAGAAGGGCGGAATATAAATATTTTAAATAAATAACAAATAAATAAATACACATATATAAAGTGGAAGGGGGAGGGGATGGTTGGCACACCATATATATGTATATGTATATACACACACACAAACACACATGTATATCTCAAATAGAAGTGGGAGGTAATGGTGCCCCACCATATTTATATTTTGAAATACGCACACATATAAAGTGGAAGGGGGGGGGGGAATGGGCAGCACACCATATATATATATGTGTGTGTGTGTATCATACACACATGCATTAACATAAATATTAATTGAAAGGGAATGGGGGCACACTATTTACACACACACACATATATATACACACACACGCATACACACATGTCATTTTATGTATATGTATGTATGTGTATATGTACACACATATATATCTCAAGCAGAAGTGGGAGGGAATGGTGTTACACCGTATTTATATTTTTAAATGCGCGCGCACACATACATATATAAAAAGTGGAAGAGGGGAATGGGGACACACCATTTAAATACACACACATCAAAAAAAGTGGAAGGAGGGATGAAATGGGCGGCACACCATATATATATGTGCGTGTGTGTGTTTATCATACACACATATGCATATACATAAATATTAATTGAAAGGGAATGGGGGCACACTATTTACATACATATATATATACACACACACATACACACATGTCATTTTATGTATATGTATGTATGTGTATATGTACACACATGTATATCTCAAGCAGAAGTGGGGGGAATGGTGTTACACCGCATTTATATTTCTAAATGCGCGCGCGCACACACATACATATATAAAAAGTGGAAGAGGGGAATGGGGACACACCATTTAAATACGCACACATCAAATAGAGGGGGGAATGGGGGCACGCCATTTAAATAAATATATACACACACATCAAATGGAAGAGGGAGGGAATGGGGACACACCATCCACTCACACACACACATATATATATGACACACACATATATACAGATATCTATCTCGAGTGGAAACGGGAGGGAATGGAGGCCACTTTATATGTGTGTATGTGTATATGTGTGTGTGCGTGTATAGTGGAAGGGGGAGGGAAGAGGGGGCACAGCACACACACATACATGTATGGTGCCTCCCCCCTCCACTTCCACTTGGTCAGGATCCAAAGGCCTGAGTCCCTCCCTGGTTCTGCCTTCCTCCGCAATCCCTCCTCCTCTCCATCCCTGGGATGCAGAGGAGAACAACGATGGCCATTTTCCGGTCCTGAGGATTTGTGACAGCACCAGGGGTAGATGTGAGACACACACACACATTCACAGGAGATCCAGCCTCTCTTTCTCTCTTTCTCTTTCTCGCACAAGCACACGCGTGTGCGAGGACTCCATTCTCATCCTTGGTAGGAGCGAACACACCGAAGCTGCAGCCATGGATGTCCGGAGAGGTATTTTTTGAAAGGGGGGGGGGTATCCCTTTTGGGATGGGAAGAGGGGAAGAAAAAGCCTGGGTCGTTTGGGAGAGCCTGAATCCATCTTTGAGGAGGAAAGATTCAATGATGGGACTTGATTCCTTGCATGTAAATGGGCATTGGTTTTCTTATATAGATGTATGTAATTCCTATATTATGACAGTTGAAAGAACTGCCCCCACCCCAATCCGTTTCTATATTGCTTTGTGGGTTTGTCTTCAACTGTTTTAGGCTTGTGAGATGTAATCCGAGTTGATTTGTGTCCCTGACAAGGAATTGTGCGGCCATTGTCTCCTTGCAAAGGGAAGCGGGCATTGGAAGGGGCCCCCAAAGGCCATCTAGCCCAACTCTCTGCCATATTAGAAAGTAGAAGGCCATAATGTCACCTGGAGGGCCCCACGTTCCAACCTCGTCTCCAATCACTGTGTAGGAGATGCCCCCCCTTTTGTCTGCACTGCCTCTGACCCTCGCGCCTCTCTGCCTCTCCTTGCAGTGCCCATCGGCACCTGTTTCCAAGCCATGACCTCCAAGGCCAAGAAGAGGGTGGTGCTGCCCACGCGGCCAGAGCCCCCCAGTGCCGAGCAGGTCCTCGAGGACGTCCAGCGCGCACAGCCCAACGACCCCGTCTTTGTCTTGCTGGCTGAACCCAGCGAAGGTACAGGGCCTGCCTGCCTTTCCTTGTCTTCCCTCCCTTCCCTCTCCTTCCCTTCCTTCCTTCTTTTCCCTCCCTTCTTCCTTCCTTTCCTCCTTTTCTTCCCTTCTCTTCCCTCCTTCCTTCTCTTCCCTACCTACCTAGTTTTTATTCCCTCTTCTTCTCTCCCTCTTACCCTTCTTCCTTCTTTCATTCTCTTCCCTCCTTCCTTCTCTTCCTTCCTTCTCTTACTTCCTTGTCTTCCCTCCCTCCCTTCTTCCTTCCTTCTTTCTTTTACCTCCTTCCATTCTCTCTCTCCCTCCTTCTCTTCTCCCTTCCTTCTCTCCCTTCCTTCTCTTCCTTCCTTCTCTTACCGCCCTCCCTCCTTCCTTCTCTTAACTCCTTTTCTTCCCTCCCTTCTTCCCTCCCTCCCTTCTCTTTCTTCCTATTCTTATCTCCTACTATTTCCTCCTTCTCTTCCCTCCCTCCCCCTTCTCTTCCCTTCCTTTCCTTCTTTCCTCTCTTACCTCCCTCCCTCCCTTCTTCCTTCCTCCTTTTCCTTTCTTCTCTTACCTCCTTCCCTTTCCTCCCCCTTCCTTCTCACCCTTCTCTTCTTTCCATCCTTCCCTTCTTCCCTCCCTTCCTTCTCTTCCATCCCTCCCTTCTTCTTTCTTTTCATTCCTCCCTCCCTCCCAATAAGTAGATTTCTATAAAAGTAGCATATCTGGTTTACTCACAACCTTCCTGTATTCATCATGTAGGTACTTTGCATATCAGTCCAATTACATATAGGATTTGAAGTTGTTTCTCTGTGCAGATAACACAGGGCATCTTTCTTAGAATCTGAACAGTCCAAAGTCTAAAGCAGGGGTCCTCAAACTTTTTAAACAGAGGGCCAAGTCACTGCCTCAAACTGTTGGAGGCCGGATTATAATTTGAAAAAAACATGAATGAATTCCTATGCACACTGCATATATCTTATTTGTAGTGCAAAAAAACACTTTATAACAATAGAATAATTAAAATGAAGAACAATTTTAACAAACATAAACTTATTAGTATTTCCATGAGAAGTGTGGGCCTACTTTTGGCTGAAGAGATCAGATTGTTGTTGCTGTTGTGTGCTTTCAAGTCATTTCAGACTTAGGTTGAGCCTGAGAGAGGGCCGGGTAAATGACCTTGGAGGGCCGTATCTGGCCCCTGGGCCTTAGTTTGAGGACCCCTGGTCTAAAGCATCTTTCTGTTCTGATGGTCTAATGGAGTTTCTTCTCTAAAGCATTCTTTTTGTTCGTGGTTGTTTCAGTGTACCTTTCCAGAATAAGGAAACTCCCAGCAATATGTCCCTAAAAGCACTTTATTAGTGATCTAGGATTGTCTGTACATTTCATCCCTCTCCAAAACTTCTATCCTAGTTATATGTCACCTTGTCATGCCCAGCATTATTTTTTAAATTTTTAATTATTACATATGGCCCAGCCATAGGTTTGTAAACGTCGTCGTGTTATTGTTAATGTGTATTGCTTATTTTCTGCTTATGAGTTTATTTATTGTTCTGTACTACTGTTGCTATTGTTTATTGATGTATTGTGGGCTCGGCCTCATGTAAGCCGCACCGAGTCCCTTGGGGAGATGGTAGCGGGGTACAAATAAAGTTTTTTAAAATTATTATTATTATTTTTATTATTATTATTATTATTATTATTATTTTCTACAGACTACTAAAATGGGGTCTGAGTCCTAAACAGTCTCAGTTATGATCACATGATCTGCAGCCCCTCCCACAACATAGTGTTAAGGAAAACTGCATCCCAATACACACATATATAATACAGTAAACAATCTGACTTATATACATAACAAATAACTTAGTATAGGAAGCTTGTAGAAGGTGGCTATTTCCAACAGTAAGTGATGGCTTCCTTCTCTCTTTCTCTCTCTCTCTTTGCCCCCTAGACCTGCCCACTCCGGCCAAAAACGAGGACCCTGAAGCCAAGCGGGAGCGCCTCTACCGCCTGACCCAGTCCTACGTTGAGATGAACCACCGCCTGCAGAAGGCCTGCAGCCTCCTGAAGGAGAAGTGCGAGGAGCTGAAACTGGCTGGGGCCACCTTGGAGCAAGGCATCCTGGAGATGAAACAGAGGGCCTTGTGAGGCACACAACTCTTTCTTTCTTTCGCGGGGGGCTTGGGAGGGGGCTGGGGGGAAAAGCCAACGAGGGTGGAATAAAACAACCCCTCTGCTGCCGCAAAAACCAAAAACCCATTTATGAGCCCAGAAGCATCCTCTTCCTTCCCGCAAAAAGACTCGCCGGCCTGCGATGAGATCGATTCCAGCATGCATCCGCCGCTGCTTCTTCCTCCTCAACGCCGTTGCCACTGCCATCTTGTGTTTTAGGTTCCATGAATGTGTGCTGACCGCAAGGCCCCTCCGCTCCCGCCGTCTGCTTTCTGATCTCTTCCGTCTGCCCCCCGTCATGTGCTTTGTATAAGTCGGGGTAGAATTGGGGGGAGGCTGTTTTTCGTTCAGTTGTCTTATGTGTTTCGTTCCGGAGAACTGGACTTGGAGGGCGAAGAGGTGGAAAAGAGCGAAGGGTTTAGCTACTGTTTTTTGGGGGGGTGGGTGGAGGTGTCCCGTCGACAGGGGGCTTTGCCATGACCTCTCTCCCCCCGCCCCATTATGATTTCTCCCTCTGGTACTCCCCAGAGGATGAGAATGTAGCCACCGACGTGGCCGGGATCCTCCGGGAGCACGGCTTCTGTGGCTACGTGGAGCACCAAGATGCCGTGGCTGGGAGGCCGGTCCTCGCTTTGACTGATGAGGGCATCCGCTCCAGCCGGGTGGCCCTCCTCCTCCTGAGCCCCCACTCCTTGGGCGACACCTGGTGCCAGCGGGTGGCCGAGTTGACCTTACTCCACACTGTCCACCGAGAGGAGGCCAAAGTCATCCCAGTGTATGTGGACGTCCAGCCGGAGCAGGCCCCACCGTCCCTGAGGCTCTTGACTGGACTGGAATATGGCCAGCGGTTTTTCAAGGAGAGGCTCATCCGCAGCGTGGAAAAGAATTGTAAAAGACACCGCTAGAAAGGGGTCGGCGCCGTGCCCCTCGTCAGATCCGCTTGGTCTCTGTGACGTGGGTTTGGTGAATGTGTTGAGGCTGGTTGTTTTAATTTAAGAAAACCCTTATTAAAGAGCAGGTTTTGGACAACTGTGGATTGTGGGTGGAATCCTTCCTGAATATGCCTCTATAAGGGGCCAGGTCCTCTGATGCAACTCAGTGGCCTACTGCGACTGGAAGTCATGGCTTTTGTGTTCGGTTGTAATCTCGATCCAGCAACAATTCTTATTTATGTATTTATTTACATCCCGTTTTATCTCTCCATATGGAGACTCAAAGTGGCTCACAAATCAAAAACATTACAACTTCAAATATACAAACACAATAATAAAACAGTGTATCATTATATATCTATACACATAATAAAATCTATACACATAATAAAAGTGAAAATATGTCTGTGTGTATGTGGCTGGGGTGTCCACTTACACAGGCAAGCTCCTGCCTCCACAAAGTTATAGCTCCTACACCCGAGAGACACCAAAGGCCCTCCCTCCAATGACATTGCAGGTTATAGCTAGCGCCATGAACATGTCCAAGATCCCTGCCAATGTCCTCCACAAACAATACTGCCCACCATCCAAGTGAAGGCTTTCATACGGGGACAATTTCATACTTCATTTTATGTATTTCCTCCACTACAGACATCCCAGTGTTTCTGACTCTCCATTGGTGTGGAATTTGCATGACCCCACCCACTGCTTCTCCCATAACCCTTTCCTACTCTTTCCTATGGCACACAGTAAACACAGAGGAATTGATCAGCAATTGCTCACACTGGAGAGCTTTGGGGGACTGACTCAACATGATGGAAGTTGTACTTCACCCTTCAGCAAGACAGAGCACTGTGAACCCCACTGGCGATGGACCTGGACTACATTTGCCACACAGAACTCCCATGACTTAAGAAAAATACTGGAGAGGTTTGGGAAGAATTCATCTATATATATAAGAGTTGTAGGTACTGGGATTTATAGTTCATCTGCAATCAAAGAGCACTCGGAACGTCAGCAACGATGGACCTGGAATTATTATATATATTGTACTATATTATTATATCACAATATACATAATACACTACCAGTACATTAAATTATTAGTATTATATAATGTACAGTACTATATCATAAGTTGTAGTATATATATTATATTACGATATATATATATATATATATATATATATATATGTTGTGTCAGGTGCGACTTGAGAAACTTAAAGTCGCTTCTAGTGTGAGAGAATTGGCTGTCTGCAAGGACGTTGCCCAGGGGACACCCAGATGTTTTGAAGTTTTACCATCCTTGTGGGAGGTTTCTCTCATGTCCCCGCAATGGGGACCTGGAGCTGATAGAGCTCATCCACACTCTCCCCGGATTCGAACCTGCGACCTGTCGGTCTTCAGTCCTGCCGGCACAGGGGTTTAACCCACTGCACCACCAGGGGCTCCTAATATTATATATAATATATTAGTATTATTATCTCACAATGTTATTTCTCTATATTATTATATGAGATATATTAATATATATATTCTATAAGTATAATATATATGAGTATATTCTATATATTATTATTATTATAATGTGTGGTTTGGCTCCATTTTTGCCTTGATGTAATGTTGGGTTGCAACTCCCCTGTTCCCCAGCCATGAGAGTGGGGGACGATGGGTGTCATTGCCCTAAAATGCCTCTTAGGTTGAAACAGAAGAGGGACATACATGTATCTACCAACAGATGGTGCTGCAGCCTGGAAGAAAGAAGGAAGAGGAAGGACTACAAATGATGTCTCAGTCCACTTGTGAATAAAAATCAATGTATGTGTTAGTGATGTGCAAAACTTCATTTTTAATTCATTTTTTGGATCAAATTTGTTAGATTGTTTTAGAGCTATCATGATGAAACTTGCCAGAATTCTACCACACATTTTCCACTGTTAGCCCACCAAATTTCAGAACATTACACTCATCAACTAATTTTAGGGGAATTTTTGAATATTTTACAAACAATATGTTTCTAATTGATATTAGAAACATACAGGAAAGGTGGCGAGTAGTTTTTAAGAATCAAAACACTCACCAAACATTTTAGTTAAGATTTGTTAATATTCTGTAACATGCAGATGCCTCCCAATGTCAGTTTAATTTTCAGTATAATCATTAAGCAACTTTTGGAAAGCCAAGAGAACATAAAGTGTTTTAAAAACCAGTCCTTTTTTTTTGGCCCGATCATCGCCATAAGCAAAGGCACTAGGGGCGGGACTAGCAAAGTTAATGGGCAGGAGACTGAGAACACAGCATTCTGAGAAATGTAGTTTGGGAAGGGAAGGCCCCCTGTGGCAGAGAATGCAAAAGGCCCTGCAAAACTACATTTCCCAGAATGCAGTACTCAGCATCAGAAAGCCCCAAAGAGGGTTGCAGCAGCCTACCATTTAAAGTCAGTCTCTTCAGATCGTATAAATCTTTTGCCTTTTTATAATAATAAAATTATTGAATTTGCAAAGATGACTAAAGTAAGGAAGTGATAGAAATCTGCACTAAGTTGAAGTTCCGTGGTTGAGTGTCAAAAAGATAGGCACTCAAGGCAATTGCTGTTGTCGCTTTTTGGGGGGATAAATGTTTTTAAAAAATCCCACAAATCTGCAGATGTGTGAATCTTTCTGAAACTTCTGGGACTGGATGCCCTGGTGATCTCATGCATTGTATGGAAAATTCAAGGAGATAGCTTATGTAGTTTTTTTTTTAAATAACATATTCAAAAATTCCCCTAAAATTAGTTGATGAGTGCAATGTTCTGAAATTTGGTGGGTTAACAGTGGAAAATGTGTGGTAGAATTATGGCAAGTTTCATCATGATAGCTCTAAAACTGAGGGAGAAATGAGCCCCTGAAATTTCCCCACTTGCTCAATTACAATTACAGGCAGTGCTCGACTCCGGCCATGGGATGTGGGTGTGTGGGGGGTGGGGTTGCTGTCGCTCCATCTTCCATAACGAGGAGCTTTGTTGTCCTTAGACACTCCCGATCAAATCGCTGGCATGAGAGCTCACCCCAACCCGGGCTTGAACTGTAGACTTTTCGATTGGCAAAATTTTCTGCAGCTGGCTGGTTAACCTGCTGTACTAAAGCTAATAATATATATTAATTATATAGTATAGCTTACCTATCCAAAAGTATATCTCCCTATGAACCAAAAAGAATTTATGATCATCCAGGGAGGTCCTGCTCTTGGTCCTGCCTTCTTCGCAGGCACGACTTGTGGGGATGGGAGACAGGGCCTTCTCAGTGGTGGCCCCTTGGTTGTGGAACATCCTCTCCTTGACCTTCTGGGGGGAAAAAGTGAAAACATGGCTATTTGAACAAGCCTTCAGAATCTAATGCAACAGTCAAACATGGTATTAGACAAAAGTGAACATTGGACTGGCTCAGACGACAATTTATGGACAATGAGAATAAAAATGAAAGCATTGGTTTTATATATTTTAAAAGGTTTTATTGAATGTATTTTTAATTCTGTTTATTGTATATCGTTAGGCATCAAATTGCTGCTGCCTGGTTGTAAGTCGCCTTGAGTCACCTTTGGGTTCGAGAAAGGCAGGATAGAAATATCGTACAGAAATAAGTAAATATTATCAGTACTATCAGATTTAATATATTAATATTATAATATTACAATATATTATATTGTATTATTAGTATTATATTGTATTACATAATTATTCTAGGTATAGTACATTATATTATTAGCATAGAACAATGTTAGCATTATATATTGTATTGTACTATACTGCAATATTATTAGTAATATTACATGTAATATATAATATACCATTATTTTTATTATATTGTATTGTATTGTGTTATATTATATTTTAAAATGTGCTATAGCAGAATGTCCGGCAAAAAATAAAAGTTTTGCAGTTTAATAAACTTGTGCCATATTTCCATGATCGAACCAATTAGGAAATGTGATTGATACCTCAGGAACAAAATTAATGTTTAATAGTGTGATTTAGATCAGGCGTTCTCCTTGGACATCTTATTTGGCCTGTCAAAAAAAAAAATGGCGTCGAGGACCTCACTTCGATAGGTTTGCTTTTGTTTTGCCTTTGGTGGCAAACGGCACTTCCGCCAGGCGCTAGCCTTTTCTGTAATACGCATGCGCACATCCGTCTCCGGCTTTCTAAATGGGATAGGTGGGATGCTAATATGTGTTACAGCGCATGCGCAGTTTTTCTTTACTCTCCTCGCTGTTGTACCACGTCCCATTGGAGAGGAGGGTTAGGTTTGCGTGAGACTGCGCATGCGCAATGTTTACTTTCCCTCCTCCCTGCCTTTAGTGGCGATGGCGGCAAGCAAAGGCGTTGGAGGTGGCACCCACTGTGGCGCATGCGTGGTTCTCCCTGGTGACGCCTTTCTTCTGCCCATAGCTAGCATGGCGGCGGCCTGAGAGAGAGGGAAGAGACCCGCTGAGTCGGAGAAAGCGGTGGTTGAGGGATGCTCCGCTCCAGCGGCTTCTTCCGCGGCGTCGAGTGCCCCTTCGGGCCGGCCTGCGGGAGGCCTTACTGCCACTTCCGGCACCCTGCGGGCGCTCCTCAGGCCGCCGCCCTGCCAACGGCGCCTCTCCCGCGGCGTAGCAGAGGTAACGGGGCCTCTTCGGGGGACTGCTTTAGCCCTCCGCGCATACTTAGATACGCTTCCATGGTGGAGGGGGGTGCCTTTGCCTTCAACCAAAGTCACTCTGAACATGCTCAGAGGTTGGAGGTGGAAGTGGGGCAGATGAGAGTCAAGGAGAGGCCTCTGGCGATCCAAGGCACTTTGCACCTGCTCAGAAGCTCTTCCAGGGTGGAAAAGATTGAAGATGTGCCCTGTTTTCATTGAAAGGCACTTTGCACATGCTCAGAGGTGATTTGGAGGTGGAAGTGGGACAGGGGAAGGTGAAGAAGCCTCTTGACAACCCAAGGCACTCCTCACATGCTCAGAGCTTTTTCCAGGGTAGAGTAGTTGGAAGATGGGCCTTGCCGTTAGTGCAAGGCACTCTGCACATGCTCAGAAGCTCTTCCATAGTGGAGTAGATGAGAAGATGGGCCTTGCCTTGGTCATGCTCAGAAACCCTTCCATGATAGACAAGATGGAAGTGGGATAGTAGAGGGTGAAGGAGAGGCCGCTTGACAATCTAAGGCACTCTGCACATGCTCAGAAGGTTATTTTTATCAGTGTTGAGAAACTGCAAGTCACTTCTGGTGTGAGAGAATTGGCAAGGATGTTGCCCAGGGACTACTGTAATGCGCTCTATGTGGGGCTGCCCTTGAAAACGGCTCAGAAATTCCAACTGGTCCAACGGGCAGCGGCCAGGATGTTAACTGGTGCTCCTTACAGAGAGAGGTCAACCCTCCTGTTCAAGGAGCTCCACTGGCTGCCGTTTATTTTCCGAGCCCAATTCAAGGTGCAGGTGCTTACCTACAAAGCCCTAAACGGTTTGGGACCATCCTACCTGCGTGACCGCATCTCCATTTATGAACCCACGCGTTCACTTCGTTCATCTGGAGAGGCCCTGCTTGTTATTCCAGGCGCGTTTGGTGGGGACGTGAGACAGGGCCTTTTCTGTGGTGGCCCCCTGACTCTGGAACACCCTCCCCAAAGATCTTAGACAGGCCCCTACATTGGCAGTCTTTAGAAAGAACTTGAAGACCTGGCTGTTCCGATGTGCCTTCCCAGAATAGGAATCTCCAATAACAAGTCCCAGAAGCACTTTAGTAGAACTAAGATTGCTGCACACCGCACACTGCACTTACCCTATAATCCTTACATATCACCTGTCACATCAGCACTTTTAACCCTGTACCCATTACTCTGGCCTGGCCCAGTTTTATAGTGTCTTGATGTATTGTTTATTGCTTGTTGTTAATATTGCTTAACTGTTTTTAATTTGCTTTAGGTGTTGTATTGTTATGTTGTGTTTTGAGGCCTTGGCCTTTGTAAGCCGCATCGAGTCCTTCGGGAGATGTTAGCAGGGTACAAATAAAGTTAATAATAATAATAATAATAATAATAATAATAATGCCTGGATGTTTTACCATTCTGTGGGAGGCATCTTTTATGTCCCGGCATGGGAACCTGGAGCTGACAGACGGGAGCTCACCCTGTTCCCCGGATTTGAACCACCGACCTTTCCTTGTCTTTGCACATGCTCAGAGGTACTTTGGAGTGGAGGTGGGACAGGGGAGGGCGAAGGAGAGGCCTCTGGTGAGCCAAGGCACTCTGCCCATGTTCAGAATTGCTTCCAGGGTGAAGAAGATGGGAGATGGGCCATGTTGTCAGTGAAAGGGACTTTGCACATGCTCAGAGGCCATTTGGAGGTGGAAATAATAATAATAATAAACTTTATTTATACCCTGCTGCCATCTCCCCAAGGGACTCACAGTGGCTTACATGAGGCCAAGCCCAACAGTACATCAATAAACAAAAGCAATAAACAAAACAGTACATACAGTAGAACTAATATAAATCACATATAAACAATAACCAAAAAACAGTAACACACAAGGGTTAAAAACCTATGGCCGGGCCAAATGTAATTGTTTCAAATTAAAAAAAACAAAATGCTGGGCATGAGAAGGGTATGATATAACTTGTATAGGGTTTTCAAAGAGAGATGAGGGAACGCAGTCAATCCTAACCCGGTAGTAAAGTGCATTTTGAGGGCAAATTGCTGAGAGTTTTCCTTATTCTGGGAAGGCACACTGGAGCAACCACGTTCAAGCTCCTCCTAAAGACTGCCAGAGTTGGGACATGCCTGATGTCCTTGGGAAGTGAGTTCCAGAGTTGGGGGGCCACCACCGAGAAGGCCCTCTCTTTTGTCCCCACCAATCGCGCCTGCAAAGGATGTGGGAGTGCGAGCAGGGCCTCTCCACATGCGAATGTCAAGGAGATGCTTTTGATGAACCAGTGCACTCTGCACATGTTCAGGAGCATTTCCAGGGCGGAGGAGATTGAAGATATTCCTCACTTTCAGTGAAAGGCACTCTGCTCATGCTCAGAGACGCTTCGGAGATGGAAGTGGGATAGTAGAGAATGCAGGAGAGGCCTCTGACGATGCAAGGTACTCTGTGATGGGAAGCGCTTCCAGGGTGGAGAACATAGAAGACGGGTCTTGTTTTCAGTGAAAGACACCCTGTATGTACTCAAAAGCGCTTCCAGAGTGAACTGGGGAAGGAGAAGATGGAAGATGTAGCCTTTCTTCGGCAAAAAGCATTCTGCTCATGCTCAGATGACATTTGGAGGTGGAAGTAGGACAGAAGAGTGTCAAAGAGATGGCCCTGATGATCCAGTGCACGTTACACATGCTCAGAAGCGCTTCCAGGGTGGAGGTGATGGAATATAGGCCTTGTTTTAGTGAAAGGCAATCTGCACATGCTCAGAGGTGTTTTGGAGATGAAAGTGGTACAGTAGAGCATCAGGGAGAGGCTTGCGGCGCTTCAAGGCACTCTGCATATGCTCAGAAATTATTCTGATTTAGGAATTGCTAAGTAGGCGGGTATTTGGGGAGCCCCCCTCCTTCCTTTGCTTCAGTAGCAACAAAAGCAATCTGCACATGCACAGATTTACTCTTCTGCCTTTAGTTTTGCTGGTAGAAGATGGTTGCCTTCACTTTCTTGCTTTGAGGGCAGATGTCGCATCCAAGTATGTGCAGAGTGTACAACATGCCAGGAGGGAAATAAGTGGGTCCTTTGCTTAAAGAAAGGAAATGTCTCTTTAAGAGCCCTTTGCATGCAAAGGTGGGAGTTTCTTTCTAGCCCTGAGTTATCTTTGCCGCCCAGAAAGAGGCGTTATTATGACATCTTTTGGAAGCTGGAAAGGAGATACTTTGCGAAAGTGGATTGTGAGACTTCTGTAAAAGCATGAACAAGTACCTCCGTTGCCTGCTAATGCATGAAAGCTCAGGTAAAAAAAGGTATCAGATAGAATAGAATAGATGGTTGGGGTTAGATAGAAAGAAAGCAGAGAGAAAGGATAAAGAGATATGATAGGTAGGAATAGAGAGGGATATGGATTTATGGATGGAGATGGAATATTAGACATAAGTAGATGATAGATAGATAGGAATACAGAGATAGAGATTGGAAATAGATATGGATGGATAGATAGGTAATGACTGAAGATAATTAGATGGGATTTGTTTATTATGTCAGAAGTGAATTATTATGCTAAATATCCTTTGACCAGAAGCTGGCCACTTGGAATGCCTCTAGTTTAAAAAGTTCATTGTGCATGTGACAGGGCTCAGACTGCATTGTAGTAAGTCATCTATGGTTTACTCTTCTCTACACTTGCATGTTGGGGAATCTACTTTGTAGCCCCATTTCTTACGGTTGGCTTTGCATCTCATGGTGCCAGAGCACAGTCTGTTCAGCACCTTTCAAGTCGCCCACTCTTCTGTGTGCCCAGGAGGGAGTTTCTCATCTGGCCTCAGACACTGACTGAGGTTCTGGGTGTTAACCTGCCACTTTTGGACTCTCGCTTGCTGAAGTGTTCCTGTGAGTATGTCTGTAGATCTTAGGAAGCTATTGAATTCAGGCATTGGCTTACTGGCTAATATCCAAACAGAGGATGGGCCAGAAATGCCACTGCCTTGGTCTTTTCAGTACTTTCTGCTACTTCCTGATGGATATCAGGTGGTGCAATGCTGGCTAAATAGTATACATTCTCTAGTGGTGTGGGGCATAGACATCTTGTGAGAATGCAACATGTTTCATTAAGAGCCACATCCACTGTTTTAATGTGGTGATATGTATTCTACACTGGGCATAAGCATTCAGCAGCAGAGTAGCAAAGCGCAAGGGCAGATGTCTTCACTGTATCTGGTTGTGATCCCCAGGTTGTGCCAGTCAGCTTTCGTACAGTTATTTCCAGCACCCACTTTTTGCTTAATATTCAAGCAAAGTCAGAGCATGGTTCAGAATAACTCCCAGGTATTTGGGTGTGCTGCAATGCTCCAGTGGGGTTCCTTCCCAGTTTATCCTCAGAGCTTGGGATACTTGTCTGTTCTTAAGGGGAAAAGCACATGTTTATGTTTTAGATGGATTAGGAATTAACTTGTTCCCTCTGTAATAGGAGCACCTAAAGCTTCTGGGAACTTCTGTTCAACCATTTCAAAACTGCTTGCTTGAGTGGTGATGGCATGATTGTTAGCATAGATGAAACTCTCTGCCACTTCTTGCAGCGGCTGATCATTTGTGTAAATGTTAAACATTGGTGGGCCAAGATGGCTATGTGAATGGATGGATGGATGGATAGATACTTAGGTCAGTGGTTCTCAACCTGTGGGTCCCCAGGTGTTTTGGCCTACAATTCCCAGGAATCCCAGCCAGTTTGCCAGCTGTTAGGATTTCTGGGAGTTGAAGTCCAAAAACATCTGGGGACCCCAGGTTGAGAACCACTGACTTAGGTGAATGAATGGATGGATGGAGAGATGTTTTGATGGATGGATAGGAATATCTATGGAATCTATATTTTTTCTGCATCTGCACTACAATCTGGGAATCTAAAGTGTATCAGCAGCGTTTAAGGTGTGCGGATCCCTATATTCCTATATACGAGCTGGAAGATGTCATAATTGAAATATCTCCCTGAATAAGGTTGCTGATGCCTTTCTCTGCTTCTCTTATTAGCACCAAGTCTCTAGCTTTTCTAAATAGGTTACTGAAATAACCCTTTCCTGGTTTGATGAACATTTGAGCCCAAACAAATGGTTTTTCTTGCTAATTATAGCCCATTATAGGTTCAGCTTTGGGCTGCAGGTGTTCCCTGTTTTGTTTCAAAAACAGATGTTGAATGACTGAAACTTTCAAGAGTTCATATAGCTGCTTTGGGGTTGATTTGTTGGTAACATTACTATTAAAGGCAACTGACGCAAATGAGCTGGTTGTCAAAGATGTGGTGGTCTTATCTCTATTGTTCAGAGGGAAGGCGGGAAGGCAGCAGACCAAAGAAACTGATAAAAGGAAAATAAGAACAGATTGTCAATGCAGGGCATCCCAAAAGCCATAGAGTGAAATTTCAGTTTGATTTGGCTTAATGGGCTTGAAGTATGTGTGCCACGTTTGGTCCAGACACATAGTTGATGGGAGTCACATTGCTGTCTGGATGTGGGGTGAACAACATCCCCCATTATCCTCCTTCAATTCTCCCCAGAAACCTTGCCAGTATTTAAAGCTGGGCTTTAGCACAGCAAGTTAATCGCTAGCTGCAGAAAATTTTGTCAATCTAAAGGTTGACAGTTCATTTTGACAGTAGATTTTGTCAATCTAAAGGTTGGGGCGAGCTCCTAGCTATCAGCCCAGCTTCTGCTCACCTAGCAGATCGAAAATAGTACTGTGAGTAGATTAATAGGTACCGCTTTAAGCAGGGAGGTAATAAAAGGCGCCCAAGGACATGTTGGCGATTTGATCGGGAGGACGTCTACAGACAACAGAGCTTCTCAGCATGGAAGATGGCGCGACAGCACTTCCCTGTGGCTGGAGTCCACCACAGCCTCTAGATGCCGGAGATGGAAAAAGATGGGAAAGCCTATACATCTGTTTATGTATTGTCTGTCCTTGTCAATTGTACAGTATAATAGCAATTAATGTGTGCTATGTATGTGTTCTGTAATCCGCCCTGAGTCCGCTTGGAGAGATAGAGCGGAAAATAAATAAAGTATATTATTATTATTATTGGCAATTAATTAATTAATTAAAGTTGGCCATGTTGGGTAGGTGTGCCGGTGGGGTTCTCAGTGCTCTCTTGATGTGATGGGCTACAACTCCCAACATCCTGGGTCAGTTCCCCCGAAATGCTGCCTGTATTTAAAGTCGGTCCTGTTTTTTTTTTTTAATTTACAATACATATATTCTGACCTTCTCATCCCAAAGGGGACTCAGGGTGGATCACAGAACACATATACTGCAAACATTCAATGCCGATTATACAATGACAAGACGGACAACAGATAGAGGTATATACAGTAGAGTCTCACTTATCCCAACATAAACTGGCCGGCAGAATATTGGATAAGCGAAAATATTGGATAATGAGGGATTAAGGAAAAGCCTATTAAACGTCAAATTATGTTATGATTTTACAAATTAAGCACCAAAACATAATATTTTACAACAAATCAACAGAAAAAAACAGTTCACTACATGGCAACATTAAGTAGTGATTACTGTATTTCCGAATTTAGCACCAAAATATTGCAATGTATTGAAACAGCTGTGGATCTGGGCGGGAGGCAGACTCCGTTGGATAATACAGAACATTGGCTGAGCGAAGGTTGGATAAGCGAAACTCTACTGTATAGGTTTCTTCTCATCATTCGGCATCTTTGGAGGCTGTGCTCAGTTCTGGCCACAAGGGGTGCTGTTGTTCCATCTTTTTGCCAAAAAGCTTGCCGTGCATCAAATACCTCCCCACTTAACGCAGTTCCTATTCGTCTACTCATTGCTGTTTTCAATACGCTAAGTTGGTGGGGAGGTGGGCTGAAGGTCAGGAGTTCACCCTGACCTGGCTTCAAACTGTCAACCTTTTGGTTGGCAAGATTTACTGCAGCTGCTGATTAACCTGCTGTGCTAAATCCGGCCTATACTCGGTTCTGTTGGATATGTGCACCATGTTTGGTCCAGATCCATCATTGGTTGCTTCAGCATTCTCCTCAATCCTAAGTGAACATTGTTGACAGGGGCCAGAGTGCTCTCTCATCCCAACTTCAACAATTTCTTTTTATTTCTTCTTTCCGCAGGGTGCGGCTATGACCCCTACAACCCAGAGCTTCCGAAACCTGTGGCCCAGAGCAGCAATGGTGCCTTGGAGGAGATCCCTGAACCGGCGGCTGGCATTCTGGAGCTGGAGCTGGTCAACAAAGCGATTGAAGCGGCCAAGGACGAGTACGAGCGCGATAAGAAGAAGTACGAGGAGCTGCTGGAGACAGCCAAAGAGTACTGCTCCTCCGAGGGCCCTTCGCTCAACTTGGAGGTTGCTTCAGACCCATTCCCTTCTCTGGAATACAACCCAGGAAGCTACGATGCCTGTTGTAGCGCCGACTACAACCCTACCCCTCTCTCTGGGTCTGCCGCTGGCACTTCTAGCAAGTACACTTTGGATTCTTCTGGTTCTTCCAAGTCTAAGGGGAGCTCCTTGGAGTATGTGCCCACCGTGGTCAGCCATCCCAAGAAGTACAGTTCCTCTGCCGGGAACAGCAAGTATGTTGTCGACAAATCCAAGCCCTCAACGGATTTGGAGTACGACCCACTTTCCAATTACTCCGCCAGGCTCTTGAGCAAAGCCAAGCAGCAGAAGGGGGTCAAGCGTAAAAGAGGGGCCAACCACAGTGAGGCATACTCTCCTTCGTTCAAGAAGGTCTGCGACGCATCTAGTGACTCTGAACCATTGGCCCGGTTCTCTGACTCGGAGGAAGAACGGGAAGTAGCAAATGGCTCTAGTTCAAAATCTAACTGCGGTGTGGAAATCAAGCCGGCAAGTGGGTTTGGAGCCGAAGGAGCTCAACAAACGGATCCCGGTTCTCGAGGGTTGAAAGAGACAACTGTTCAGTCTGACACAAGAGGCCTTCAAAGCCCTCAGGGAGCCCTCATTGGCGAGTCACCAGAGAAGGGTCCAAAGATGTCCAAAGCGCCTTTCAGAGAGGACAGAAAAGCAGAAGGGAAGAACAAAGGCGTGCCGAAGGAGAAACTGAGGAAGAAAACGGCTGAGGGCCACAAGGGAGAGGGAAAAACAGGTGGTGTAAAAGCTACCCCCAAGGAGAAAGCGAAGCTCCGAAATGGTGAGAGGGTGAAGGAGAAACCCGACAGGCACCAGGCCGACACGCCGAACAAGGAGCATGGCAAGCTGAAATCTCCAGGAGTGGTGAGGGTTAAGGAAGGTAACAAGAAGACGAGTGTGGAAAAAGCAGACAGCGGTAAAAAGGACAGCAAGCTCCGAGTCACTGATCCTAAAAGGAAGACAGAGCTGAAAGAGGGGAAGGGGAAGAGACCCTCTTCTGAAAAGCCCAAGCAGGGGAACTCAGAGGCCAAGTGCAAGGGCAAACGACGGACCTTAAGCCATGCCGACCTCTTTGGAGACGAGAGTGAGGATGAGGGATCCCTCCCCATTGTGTTCCCGGGTGCAAGTTCGGACTCAGATGGTGATGGCCGCTCGCCATTACCTCAGGATAACGGGGTGATGGGTGCCAAGCGTCCCAAGTTATCCAAGCAGCCTTCCTCCTCCTCTTCTTCCGATGAGGCTGATTATTCCATCCTCGAGAGGGACCTGGATTTCGAGTCCGACCCGATGGAGGAGTGCCTTCGGATTTTTAATGAGTCCACCGACGTCAAGACGGAGGACAAAGGCCGGCTCGGAAAACAGGTGAAAGGGGAGGGGGAGGTCATGACCTGTGGGAGTGGGGTTCCTAGCTGTATAACCCCATCCCACCTTTGCCAGTTCATTCAAAGCACTTGAGTCACTTTTGAGAGGGCTTAGGTGGCCTTCACCTCCTTCAAACCTTGGGAGGTGGCAAAGGGACAACATTAGCAGACTGGTGGGCTTTGGGCCCAGAAATGTGAAATAATAATAATAATAATAATAATAATAATAATAAATACTAAAAGTGCTGCTACTACAACTACTAATAAAGATAATTAATAATAGTACTAATACTTACCTTACTATATAGAGTGTAATCAAGTTTTATCAAGCCTTTTTGTTTGGTTTGGTATTGTGGTATGGCCTAAGGGCTAATCTATAAAATTTACTACTACTACTACTAAAAAAATAATAGTACTAATAAATAATAGTCTGGACTTGGAATAGGGGCAATGCTGGCAGATTGGTGGGCTCCTGTATGAGTCAGGCTGGACCCAGAAAGAGTGAAATAATAATAACAATGACAATAATGAGTACTAAAAATGTTGGAACTATGATAGAGTTACAAGCTGGATAGATGCGGGGAATGCTGTGGATGGAGCATATCTGGATTTCAGGAAGACCTTCCTTCGGCAAGGTCCCTCATGACCTTCTGGCAAGGAAACTAGCCCAATGTGGGCTAGACAAAACTATGGTTAGGTGGATCTGTAATTGGTTAAGGGAACAAACTCAAAGGTTGATTCTCCCCAATGCTACCTCTTCATCCTGGAAAAAAGTGAAAAGTGGAGTGCCAGAAGCAGGGTTCCGTTCTGGGCCCAGTTCTGTTCTGGATTTTGATTAATGACTTAGATGAATGGTGAGAAGGCATGATCATCAAGTTTGCAGATGACACCAAATTGGGAGGGAGAGCCAATACTCCAGAGGACAGGAGCAGGATTCAAAACGATATTCACAGATTAGAGAGATGATTGGCCAAAACTAACACTTAGGCAGAAAAAAAGGAAATGCAGAGATACAGAATGGGGGACGACGTCTGGCTTGACAGCAGTACATGTGAAAAAGATCTTGGAGTCCTCGTGGGGAGGAAGGTGAACATGAGCCAACAGTATGATGTGGCAGCTAAAAAAGCCAATGGAATTTTGGCCTGTATCAATAGGATTATAGTGTTTAGATCCATGGAAGTCATGCTACCTTTCTATTCTGCCTTGATCGGATCACACCTGGAATCACACTGTGTCCAGTTCTGGCCACCACAATCTAAGGGAGATGTTGACTCTAAGCTGGACTGTGTCCAGAGGAGACCGACTAAAAAAATCAAGGGTCTTGAGGACAAGCCCTATGAGGAGCTGGGCATGCTTAGCCTGCAGAAGAGAAGGCTGAGAGGAGACATGATGAGGGCCAGCTATAAATATGTGAGGGGAAGTCATAGGAAGGAGGGAGCAGGTTTGTTTTCTGTTGCCCTGGAGACCTGGATGTGGAGCAATGGCTTCAAACAACAGGAAAGGAGATTCCACCTGAACATTAGGAAGAACTTTGTAACTGTGAGAGCTGTTCAGCAGTGGAACTCTCTGCCCCGGAGTGTGGTGGAGGCTCCTTCTTTGGAGGCTTTTAAACAGAGGCTGGATGGCCATATGTCGGGGTGCTTTGAATTCAGTTTTCCTACTTCTTGGCAGGGAGTTGGACTGGATGGTCCACGAGGTCTCTTCCAACTCTATGATTCTATGATTACTAATAAATAATAGTCTGGACTTTATAAAGGGGCAGTGTTGTCAGACTAGTAGGCTATAGGAGTCACTCTGGACCTAGAAATGTGAAATGATAATATACTAAAAATACTACTACTACTTATCAAAATTTATTTATTTACAGTATTTATATACTGCTTTTCTCACCCATGGGGGACTCAAAGCTGTTTACACAAAAATAATGGCAAAATTAAATGCCTTACATAAATAAACCAAAACTCAACAATATCTAACGAGCATAAAAACACCACCTGTCACACCCAGCACTTTTTAATCTGTACCCATCACATTTGGCCCGGCCCTAGTTTTACTGTGTTATGGTGTATTGTTTTTTTGCTGTTTGTTATTGCTTTAATGTTTTGATTTGCTTTACGTTGTGTATTTGTTACGCTGTTGTTTTATTGAGGCCTTGGCCTTTGTAAGCCACATCGAGTCCTTCGGGAGATGCTAGCGGGGTACAAATAAAGTTAATAATAATAATAATAATAATAATAATACCAATAGGACAATAATAATAGTACTAATAAACAATAGTCTCAAGTTGGCAAAAGGACCGCTTTGGCAGATTGGTGGGCTTCTGTAGGACCCAGGAATGTGAAATTAATAATAATAGTAAAATACTACTGATACATAATATTAATTTATAATTAATAATCCTACAATAAATAATTGTCTGGTGTTGGCAAAGAGGCAACTTTGGTAGACCAGTGGGCTTCATATCTGGATCCAGATATGTTAACAACAACAACAACAAAAACAACAATTAGTAGTACTAAACATACCACTACTACTAATAATGAAATAACACCACTTGAACCATCAAACTTAGAAATGCCTGCAGGTTTAGCTCTGGTTTCATTTTTATTTTTAGAGGAGCTTTCTAAAATGATGGGACATGTGCTTTATTTTAGCACCAAATCCTGAAGTATTCAAACAATGGAAATTGGCTAGATCTGACAAAGTAAATTGGTAGTGGTGCATTGAATGCAGAAGTGGCCTTCAAGGACTTCATACGCAGCTCACAGGTTGGGGCCCAAAATGTAGATCAGCAAAGGCTGCGGTAGGAGTCAGCATTTTGCCCTTTTTGTGGTTTATTGGGAAATATGGCTCTAAAGAAAGCATCCTTTTGGGGTTTTTTGAAAGCCACCTTGCAGATGTCATCTTCTTCTTCTTTCAGCCATCGAAAGAGGAAGGGGGCGAGGAAAAGGCGACTGAAGACCGGTTAACCACCCTCTTTCCCGGCCAGAAACGAAGGATCTCTCATGTCTCAAATCAAGGGAACCAGGTGAGTGGATTTCAGAGCTGTTTCTCCGCCTGTTTCTGGTGGAAATGGGCCATAGATTCAAACCAAAGAATCCTGGGATTCCTAGAAAGAACATTTTAATCAAACCTGTGAGTCCAACCTGGAAATGTGAAGGAACTGATTGCATATAGATTTCCATATTTCCAGAACGGTGCACTATTAAAAGTCTTTCAAATTCCTTACCAAATTAAGCGCAGGTGCTGGGATTTGCAGCCTTAGCCTGCATAATATTTTAGGTTTCTGTTTATTTATTATTAGCTTGGGTACCCAACATTGCCGGGTTATTTTAAAAAGTCAATTTCTTAATTGTACAAAATGCATAAGGTTGTGGGTAAACTACAACTCACATCATGGCAGGTTAACCCTGAGAAACTCCATCAGTACTTAAAGTTTGTACTGTTGGGCAAGTATGCTATAGATGCATCACTGGTGGAGTTCAGTGTGCTCTCTGGCTGTATGATAAACTATAACTCCCACTATGGTGAGTCAGTCCCCTCAAACCCTTCCAATAGGTTGAGTTAGTCATGAGGGTTCTTTGAGCCAAATTTGGTCCAGGTCCATCATCAGTACAGCTCACAGTTTCTCTGGTTGTGGGTGAACTACAACTCCCAGAAAGGAAAGTAATCAACCCCTCCAGTAATCAAATTTCGGCATGTCAGATGTGTGTGCCAAGTTTGGTCAGGATCCATGGGTTAATAGTGCTCTCTGGATGTAGGTGAACTACAACTCAACCAAATCAAAGTGAATATTCCCCAAATACCTCCAGTATTTTGCTGGTCATGGGGGCTCTGTGTTCCAAGTTTGGTCCAATTCCATCTTTGGTGGAGTTCATAGTGCTCATTGATTGCAGGTGAACTATAAATCCCAGTACCTACAACTCCAAAAGGTCCAGGCCAGTTCCCCTCAAAATCCACCACTTTCCAAATTTGGGCATATTGGGTATGCATGCCAAGTTTGGTCCAGATCCATCATTGTTTGTGTTCATAGTGTGCCCTGGATGTAGGTGAACTACAACTCCTATAAAGCCCTCCAAATACCTCCATTAGGTTTTTGTTGGTCATGGGGGTTCTGTGTGCCAAGTTAGTTCTAGGTCCATCATTGGGGGAATTCAGAGTGCTCTTAGATTGCAGGTGAACTATACATCCCAGTACCTACAACTCCTATAAATCATGGTGAATTCTTCCCAAACCTCTCTGGTATGTTCAGTTGCTGAACAATTCCTCTGTTTGTTGTGTGCCATGGAAAAGAATAGGAAAGGGGTAAGGGAGAGGGAGTGGGCGGGGTCATGCAAATTCCACACCAATGGAGAGAGTAAGAAACACTGGGATGTCTGTGGTGGAGGAAACATATTAAATCTAGGATGGAATTGTCCCCATATGAAAGGCTTCACTTGGGTGGTGGGCAGGATGGAGGACTCTGGGCAGGGCTCTTGGGCATGTTCATGGCACTTCCTATAACCTGCAGTGTTATTGGAGGGAGGACCTTTGGTGTCTCCTGAGTAGTGGGAGCTATAGCCTGTTTGTGGAGGCAGGAGTCTGTCTGTGTAAGTAGACACCCAGTTACACACACGCACGCGCGCGCGCACACACATATTTTCACTTTTATTATGTGTATAGGTTTTGCTGGACTTACACTTCCAAAACGTCCCTGTTCCAACATCCACACAAGTTTAAATTCAGAACAAACCTCCAGAGCCAAACTTGTTCATAACTTGTATAGGGAAATGACTCTCTCAGCTTCAGATACCGAAGACTAACCAACCACTTCTGAACATATCTTGCCAATAAGACCCCGCAATAGTAGTTGCATAAATGCTTTGAGCCATTAAAACAGGGCTCCCCAAACTACGGCCTGCGGTCCAGACGCATCTTTCCAAGACCCTTGACCTGGCCATGCCTTAAACTTTAACCTTAGGGTCATCCCTGAGTCTGAAACATCTTGAAGGCACACAACAACAACAATCCAAATTCACTTGACTCTCTCATCAGCCAAAAGCAGGCTCACAATTCCCATTGAAATACTGTCCCTGAAGGAAAGGCCTGCCAGGAGGCCATATGGACTCCTCATTTCTGCCCAATGCCTGCAGAAATATTTGCTCATCCCTGTTTGAACAGTCAAGGGCCTGTGGTCAGCACATTGTGCCTTCCGCCTGGCCGCCTTTCCTCCATCCGCCAGCCCATTACCGAGGTAAAGGCAAAGTGGTTTGGAAAAGACCCGCAACTCAAATATTTGCAAGGTTTTTTTTGTAGCCTTAGAATCATAGAATCACAGAGTTGGAAGAGACCTCGTGGGCCATCCAGTCCAACCCCCTGCCAAGAAGCAGGAAAATTTGCGTTCAAAGCAGATGGCCATCCACAGTCTACAAAGCCTTATGCTTTGTGGACTGCAGTTGTGGAGATATGACTCGGACGCCTGGAAAACCTTAACAACAACAACAACAACAACACTTTATTTGGGTTGTTGTAGGTTTTTTTCGGGCCAGAGGCATTTCTCCTGACGTTTCGCCTGCATCTTTGGCAAGCATCCTCAGAGGAAGTGAGGTCTGTTGGAACTAGGAAAAACTTCAACCAGAGAAGTCAGCCATAGCAGAGCACCTGATGAACCAACCTGGACACAGCATATTATTCGAGAACACAGAAATGGTGGATCACTTCAACAACCACCATGTCAGACTACACAGAGAAGCCATTGAAATCCACAAGCATGAGGACAATTTCAACAGAAAGGAGGAAACCATGAAAATGAACAAAATCTGGCTACCAGTATTAAAAAACTCTAAAATTAGAACAGCACAACAACAGAGAGAAAACAAACAAGGACGTCTAATCACCTCTCAACAAAAGATTGCTCCAGGCACTGCCAGGCAATCAAATGCTAATCAAGGTGGTCAGTTGAAACATTCACACCTAGTTCCAGCAGACAAGAGTCCTTTGTCCCACCCTGGTCATTCCATTGATATATAAACTCTTTTTCCTAGTTCCAACAGCCCTCACTACCTCTGAGGATGCTTGCCATAGATGCAGGCGAAACGTCAGGAGAAATGCCTCTAGAACATGGCCATATAGCCCGAAAAAACCTACAACAACCCAGTGATGAAAGCCTTCGAGAACACTTTGTTTGTATTCTATGATTGCGCATATCTTGTTTGAGGTGCAAAAAACCCCACGAAAGAACGATACAATATTCCAAAGGAAAAGCAATTTTAACCAACATAAACTTGCTAGTATTTCAATGGGAAGCAGGGCCTGATTTTGGCTGATTATTTATTTCTTTATTTCACATATTTGTATCCTGTCCTTCTCACCCCCGGAGGGGGACTCAGGGCGGCTTCACAACAGGCGTTAATTTAATGTCAACAATAGTAATAAATGATAAAAGCAATTAAAACAATTTGTTAATGCTTTAAAATTACTAAAACATTGTTTAAATCACGCAGGTTTGAAATCATAGTCCAGGTCAGTCCATTGTCATTCACATAAATTGGGTCTTATTCTAAATTGCTGCCTCTGCTGTTCAAGCACTTGGTCCCATAGCCAGGTTTTGAGTTTCATTCTGGAGGACAAGAGGGAGGAGGCCAATCTAATGTCACTGGGTGGAGAGTTCCACAGGCAAGGGGCCACCACTGAGAAGGCCCTGTCTCTCATCTCCACCTGTTGCACTTGCAAGGATGGTGGGACCGAGAGCAGAGTCTCTCCCGTCAATCTTAGACTTCGCGATATTTCATAGCAGGAGATACATTCAGACAGGTAAGCTGAGCCAGAACTGTTCAGGGCTTTATAGGCTAAAGCCAGCACTTTGAATTGTGCTGAGTAGCAGACTGGCAGCCAGTGGAGCTGGCGTAACAAAGGAGGTGTATGATCTCTGTATGCTGCTCTGGTGAGCAACCTGGCTGCCATCTATTGGACTAGTTGGAGCTTCCAGTCTTCAAAGGCAACCCCACGTAGAGTGCATTGAAGTAATCGGTTTGGGATGTAAGGAGAGCATGAACCACTGTGGCCAAGTCTGACTTTCCAAGATATGGGTGCAACTGTCACACAATTTATTTTATTTACATTATTTCTGTCCCGCCCATTTCAGCCCGAAGGCGACTCAGGGCGGTATTGTGCAAAAGCTCCCCTAGCCACCGCCAGGACGTGGGGTTCCGGGCTCAATTATGAGTCTAGGATCACTTCTAAGCTGCGAATCTGTGTCTTCAAGGGGAGTGTGACCCCATCCAGCACAGGCTGTAAACCTATGCCCCGTTCGGCCTTGCAACTGACCAGGAGGACCTCTGTCTTGTCTGGATTCAATTTCATTTTGTTCGCCCTCATCCAGACAGTCACAGCTGCCAAGCACTGGTTCAGGACCTGAACAGCCTCCTTAATAACAGGTGGGAAGGAGTGATAGAGCTGAACATCATCTGCATACAAATGACATCTCACTCCAAAACTTTGGATAATCTCTCCCAGCAGCTTCATTTAAATGTTAAACAACATAGGGGATAATACTGATCCCTGCGGGACCCCACAAGTCAATGGTTGTGAGGTCGAGCAGGTGTCCCCCAGCAACACCTTCTGGGAATAATTCTCAAGGAAGGACCGGAGCCACTGCAAAATATAAGAGAGTCAAGTTAAACTAGGATTATTGTTGTTTTGTTGTGTACCTTCCAGGCATTTCAGACTCAAGGCGACCTTCAGTCTAAGGTTTAGGGCCAGGTCAATGGCCTTTGAAGGGCACATATGGACCACGGACCATAGTTTGGACAGCTCTGTTTTAGAGTCACAAAGAGAAAGCGTTTACCTATGAATGGCCCCGAAATGCTTTCTTCCTTTTTTCCTTTCTTTTTTTTATAATATTTTGGAGACATGATCTTTGTAAAGGCATGACCTTGTTAGAAATCATAGCCTTTAACTTGACCTAATTGGTTCTGTCATAACAACATGTAAAAAGTTTATTAAGCTGCAAAATTGTGAACCTCGCAGGCCGAAGCCCCGCGCAAGACAGTGGTGCGTCCGTTCCGGCCCCCGACGGCTCAGGAGATGTGCTATCAGCGGATCCAAGAGGCCCAGAAGCAGGCCTTGCGACTAGCCCAGCAGCAGCAGCAGCAGAAGCAGCAGCAACAAAGCAGGCCCCAGCCGTTGCCCACGGCTCCCTTGAGAAATTCTTCCCTTGGGATGCGCACAGGGGAAAAGAAGCGCATTGCCCATGTGCCTCAGCGGGCAGCTCCTTTGGCCACAAAGGGTGGTAAGACAGCAATTAGTATAATTATTATTATCATCCTAGCTTGAGTACGCAGCGTTGCCTAGGTAATTTTTAATGTCAGTTTTTAATTGTACAAAATGCATAAGGTTGTGGGTGAACTACAACTCACATCATGCCAGGTTAACCCTGAGAAACTCCCATCAGTACTTAAAGTTTGTCATATTTGCACTAGATGCATCATTGGTAGCAGGCCTGTAGCCAGGATTTCGTTCGGGGGGGGGGGGGGGGGGGCTGAATTTTTTTCAGGGGGGGTTGTGAATTTCAGGGGGGGCTGAATCTGAGTGAAAGAGGGTCTAGCCTAGCAAACCTTTTGTATCATTACCCCAATACCCCCATGCATATGGGATATATTGGGTATGGTGATCAGATCATGATATGAATAAACATAACAGTTTAAATAATGCACCAGTAAGGCCTTTTTCGCGAACCACCATGAAGCCCCCCCCTCCCCCCGGCTACATGCCTGATTGGTAGGGTTCAGTGTGTTCTCTGGCTGCAGGGTAAACTAGAATTCCCACGATGGTGAGTCAGTCCCCTCAAACCCCCTCCTGTAGGTTGAGTTGGTCATGGGGGTTCTGTGTGCCAAGTTTGGTCTAGGTCCGTCATTGGTCACAGTTTCTCTATGGATGAACTACAGCTCCCAGAAAGGAGGTTCCATTCCCCCCAAACCCCTCCAGTATTCAAATTTTGGCATATGAAGTATGTGTGCCAAGTTTGGTCCAGATCCATCGGTGTTTGGGTTCACAGGGCTCTCTGGATGGAGGTGAACTACAACTCCCTCAAATCAAAGTGAATTTTCCCCCAAAGACCTCCAGTATTTTTTGCTGGTCATGGGGGCTCTGTGTGCCAAGTTTGGTCCAATTCCATCTTTGGTGGAGTTCAGAGTGCTCATTGATTGCATGTGAACTATAAATCTCAGTAACTACAACTCCAAAAGGTCCAGGCCAGTTCCCTTTAAAACCCCTGCAATATGCAAATTTGGGCATATCGGGGATGCATTCAAAGTTTGGTCCAGATCTATCATGGTTTGTGTTCACAGTGCGCTCTGGATGTAGGTGAACTACAACTCCTATAAATCCCTCCAGTATATTTTGTTGGTCATGTGGGTTCTGTGCGCCAAAGAAATGAATAGGAGAGGGTTGTGGGAGAGGCAGTGGGAGGGGTCAATGGAGAGAGTCAGAAACACTGGGATGCCTGTGGTGCAGGAAACACATCAAATCTAGGATGAAATTGTCCCCGAATTTAAGTTTTCACTTGGGTGGTGGGGAATATGGTGTTTCTGGAGGACATTGGCAGAGCTCTTTGACATGTTCATGGCGCTCACTCTAACCTGCAATGTCATCGGAGGGAGGGCCATTGGTGGGAGTGGTGAGTGGTGGGAGCTATAGCTGTTTGTGGAGGCAGGAGTCTGTCTGTGTAAGTGGACATTCCAGCCACACACACATTTATTATGGATATAGCTACAGTAGAGTCTCGCTCATCTGACATAAACAGGCCTGCAGAATGTTGGATAAACAAAAATGTTGGATAATATGGAATCTCCTCCAGTTACCCATCTAGCGAGGTTCTAGACACCTAGAATACTAACACGGACTCAAAAGGATAAGGCAAGGCAACGCCTCGGGGCTAGAGCGGCCCAGCAGGAAGTGCCCGGATGTGGAAGAGGAGCGTGGAAATCTTAGAAGGAAGAAGGGAGGATGCTTCTGCTTCCGGTCCTGCCTCTTTTCCCCCTTTTCTCCCTCCTCGTCTTGATTTTTTCACTTACTGGAAATGGAGAGAGAGCTGGTGTGCACTCCTTTAATTGAAGGGGAAATGCTGGAGGAATAGGAGGGTGTCAGATAAGACGGAATGTCGGATAAACGAAGGTCGGATAAACAAGACTCTATTGTAGATTAAGTCTGATTCATTATCAGATCTAATGCACACTTCCATTTCCCAAACCCTGAAACCAAAAACATTGAAAATATACAGGATTAAAGCAATCATTCATACCTATACACTGTCTCTTTAAGACTCTTCTCTTTTATGTGCTGAGCATTGCTTTTGCTTTCTGTTTGGTTCCCTGTCTTGGACAGAAAGGGAAAGCAGTGCTCAGATTTTGGAGACACTCAGCTGTCCAGTTATTATTATTATTTTTATTATTTCTATCCCATTTTATCTCTTGTATTATTATTATTACCACCTATCTCTTCCGGCAAGCCTATCCAGTCAATTGTAAGTTATAAATTTTTATCCTGCATTTCACCTGCATGTGTATATTGTTACATGCCTTTTAATAGTGTTTTGTTTGACCATGCTGCTTTAACCCTGTTGTACCCCACCTTGAGCTGCAAGAAGATACGGTGATAAATAAATATTACTATTATTCAAAATGTTTTTTTTTTAAGGGAGGCACTGAAGACAATATATATTCTGCCAGGTTTTCAGTGAGTTTTATTTGTCTGTTCATTGTGCTCTCTCAATGGTTTCATTTTTCCTTTCTTGTATTTTGTCTGATTGTTCTAAACCACCCTTTCAGTCGCCTTCGGGTTGAGAAGGGTGGGGTAGAAGTGCTGCAAATAAATAAACCCCCTCGGTTCGGTTTTTCCTCCAGAATGGACATCCCAGGGTTCCTTACTCTTTCCATTGCTGCTGAATTTGCATGACCCCGCCCACTGCCTTTCCCTTAACCCTTTCCTATGGCACACAGCAATCAGGAATTGATCAGCAACTGAACAAGAGGTTTGGGAAGAATTCACCATGATTTATAGGAGTTGGAGTTCACTTCCATCTAAACAACACTGTGAACCCAACCAACAATGGATTTGGACCACACTTGCCACAGATTATAGGACTTGCAGTACCTCCACTCATTTTCAGAGATCACTGTGGCCCCCACAAATGATGGACCAAACCTGGCACACAGACACCCCCCCCCCCCCCCATGACCAACTATACATCCTGGTGTGGTTTGGGGGAGGATGGACCGTGGATGATGGGATTTGCAGTACCTTCATCCACATTCAGACTGACAGACCTGGACCAAACTTGTCACACACTCTCCATGATGTACTTTACATCCTGATAAGTTTTGGGAGAGGATGGACCAGTGATGATGGGAATTGCAGTCTTCACTCAATTCTAGATACCACTGTGACCCAAACGAATGATGCACCTGGGCCAAATTTGGCACACTGACTCTCTATGACACACTTTCTGTCCTGGTGAGGGTTGGCGGAGGATGGAACACATACGATGGGATTTGCAGTACCTTCACCCACTTCCACAACCCACTGAGACACCCACAAATGACAGGCCTGGACCAAACTTGGGACACAAAACCCCCATGACCAACAGAACATACTGGAGGTGTTTGTGTGGGGAACCAACCAACCTGCGTGGGAGTTGTAGTTCACCCTTCACTCAGGGCACTCTGAACCCCATCAATGACGGATCTGGACCAAAAAGTGGCACACAGAACCCTGATGACCAACAGAACATACTGGAAGGGTTGGGGAGGGAATGACCCACCCATGTAGGAGTTGTAGTTCACCCTGCATCCAGAGCACTCTGAACCCCACCAATGATGGGTCTGGACCAAACTTGGCACACAGACCCAACATGCCCAACTGTGAATAGAAGTGTTGGTGGTGATTGAGTTCACCTCCACCCGAAGAAACAGTGACCCCTACCGACAATGGACTGGGACCAAACTTGGCACAGAGAAGCCCCATGACCAACTAAAGATACTGCAGGGGGTTGTGGGATCTTGATTTTGAGATTAGTAGTTCACCCTTATCCAGAATGCACTGAATGCAGCCAGTGACTGATCTGGACCACACCTGACACACAGACCCAGCGTGGCCAGCTGTGTATACAGGCCTGGTTTGGGGAGGATTTGGGGAATTGTAGTTCACCCACATCATTATGTATTTTCTAAGGGGCGTATTCATAAAAAACCAAATCAAAGACTGGCTTTTTTCTAATAAATAGTGTTACTAATTAACTAGATGATATTACCTAACAACCAACAGGGACACAGTCTCCCTGTCTAGCTCAGTTTGTAGATCATACACCAAGGCGACCAATGCTGTCTCTGTTCCATAGTCCGGTCTGAAACCAGATTGAAATGGATCTAGATAAATGGTTTCATTCAAGAAACTTTGGAGTTGTATTGTATTGTAATATGAGTGTATTGTATGAAACTCTCACCAGGGATTGATGCAACTAAAACTGAATGACCGATTCATGGTGTAAAAAAGCACATCCCTGACATGAAAGGTTTGGAAAGCTCTAGACATTTGCCGACATAAAAAGCGAGGCTCCGTTCTCATTTTGCTGCTCCGTTTCTGTGCCCTTATAGCCCAAGGAACCCTCAAAAAGACCCTCCCGCCTGCGAGCAGCACATATTCCAGTGGCCCCGATGCTACAGGGTCCCTGAAAGCTCGCACCTTGGCCGGCATGGCATCCAAGACGACATCCACCAACGTCCCGAAAAGGATGGCCCATGCCCCCACCCTGCAGGTACAGCCTTGAATTCAACACACACACATATACATACATATATATATATATACACACACACACACACACACACATACATACACCCTATTTACTTGAGTCTAATGCTCACCTTTTTGGGCTATATTTATTTATTTATCATGTCAGAAGCAAATTGAGAATATAGTTATAATGTATAGAAAAAACACAAACAAAGTTAAAAACTTGTCATTATACTAAATGTCCTTTGACCAGAAGCTGGCCACTTGGACTGCCTATGGTGTCGCTGTGAGAAGTTCCTCCATTGTGCATGTGGCAGGGCTCAGGTTGCATTGTAGTAAGTGGTTTGCTCTTTTCCATACTCGCATGTCGTGGACTCCACTTTGTGGCCCTATTTCTTAAGGTTAGCTTTGCATCTCATGGTGCCACAGCTCAGTCTGGTCAGTGCCTTCCATGTCACCCAGCCTTCTGTGTGTCCATATATGTGTACTGTAATTTGCCCCGAGTCCCCTCGGTGAGACAGGGCAGAATATAAATAAAGTATCGTCAGCGTAGATGAAACTCTCTGTTCCTTCTGGCAGTGGCTGATCATCTGTGTAAATATTAAACATTGATGGAGCAAGCACACTTCTCTGATGGAGCAAGCATGCCATTCTTCTGTTTTTGCCATCTGCTTTTCTGGCCCTGGAGCTCAACAAAAAGTTCCTGTTTTGTAGCATATTTCCTATGAAGCGGGTGAGGTGGTAATCCTTTGTGATATCATACCTTTTTCTCAGGAGGAGTCAATTTACAGTATCATATGCTGCTAACAGGTCTAAACTGCTGAAGTGTGAAGAGAGCTTAGAGTGAACTAGAGAGAGAAGGGAAGCCACCGTCATTCCAAATCCCCTACTCTTCTCTCCCAGTGTTCTTTTCACATGACAAGCCATCCAAAAGACATAAAAAGGCCTTCTCATTCTGCATTTGAATGTAGCATGTTCCCATCTCTCTCCCATCTGCAGAGTGCCGCGTTGAAAAGGCCGGTCATTCCCACCGAGTTTGGTGCCAGAGTCCCCACCAATGTCCGGCAGCGGTACCTCAACCTCTTCATCGAAGAGTGCCTGAAGTCGTGTTCCTCCCAGCAGGAAGCGTTTGACAAGGTCGGTGCTCCAGAGGTTGTGTTTTGGTTTTTATTGGGGGGGGAGGAGGAATTGACTCAGGATGATGGGAGTTGTAGTACACCCACATCCAGAGAGCACTGTGAACCCCACTGATGGCGGCTTTGAACCAAAACTTGGCACACATACCCCACCATGATCAACTTTAGGGGAGAATTGACAGAGGATGATGTGAGTTAGAATCATAGAATCAAAGAGTTGGAAGAGACCTCGTGGGCCATCCAGTCCAACCCCCTGCCAAGAAGCAGGAATATTGCATTCAAATCACCCCTGACAGATGGCCATCCAGCCTCTGTTTAAAAGCTTCCAAAGAAGGAGCCTCCACCACACTCCAGGGCAGAGAGTTCCACTGCTGAACGGCTCTCACAGTCAGGAAGTTCTTCCTCATTTTCAGATGGAATCTCCTCTCTTGTAGTTTGAAGCCATTGTTTCACGTCCTAGTCTCCAGGGAAGCAGAAAACAAGCTTGTTCCCTCCTCCCTGTGGCTTCCTCTCACATATTTATACATGGCTATCATATCTCCTCCCAGCCTTCTCTTCTTCAGGCTAAATATGCCCAGTTCCTTAAGCCGCTCCTCACAGGGCTTGTTCTCCAGACCCCTGATCATTTTAGTCGCCCTCCTCTGGACACATTCCAGCTTGTCAACATCTCTCTTCAATTGTGGTTCCTAGAATTGGACACAATATTCCAGGTGTGGTCTAACCAAAGCAGAATAGAGGGGTAGCATGACTTCCCTGATCTAGACACTATGCTCCTATTGATGCAGGCCAAAATCCCATTGGCTTTTTTTCCCGCCACATGACATTTTTGGCTCATGTTTAACTTGTTGTCCACAAGGACTCCAAGATCTTTTTCACACGTACAGCTCTCGAGCAAGTTGTAGCTCACCCATATCCAGAAAGTGCTGTGAGCCCCACCGAAGGTGGATATGAACCAAACTTGGCATAAATACCCATCATGACCAATTTTAGGGAGGAAATGACAGAACAATGGGAGCCAGAAGTGTTTTGGTCTCTTTAGAGCCTCATGTGGGTCCAGAACCTTTTTCCTAATTGCGCTCCATTTTGCAGGCCCTGTTGGAGGAGAAGGTGGCCTACGACCGAAGCACCAGCCGCAACATCTACCTGAACGTAGCGGTGAACACCTTGAAGAAGTTGCGGAGCCTGCTGCCCGGCCCCTCACAAGGCACTCACAGTATGTACCGACACCAGAACATGTATTCTCGCTTCTCGTCTTCCACTTGCATCTGTCTAAAGCTCACGCAAGTTACTCTTAAAGGGGCTTCTGTGTCCCTCCCTTTTCTCTTCCTGTTACCTTCCTTCCTTCCTTCTTTTCTTACTTACTTACTTACTTACTTACTTTTTATGCTGCGAGAGACTGGAATCCTCCCAAGCCTTTGATCGGGAGGTGGGTTAGTCATTGGTTGAGTGACTGAACCTTTTGCCAGCCAAGGGCTCCTCTTCTCCATTCTGGAAAGGATTGCCATAAAGCATGTCATCTTTCTTATGGCCAGCAGGTGGTACCAACATTTAATCAATGCAATATTGCTCCTTTGCCAAAATGAAGGAAGGACTAGAGCAGAGCTTTCCAAATGGTGTGTTGGGATAATAATAATAATAATAATAATAATAATAATAATAATAATAATAATATATTTTATTTATATTCCATCCTATCTCCCCGAGGGGACTCGGGGCAGATTACAGTACACATATATGGCAAACATTCAATGTTGTTATGCAATTAACAAAGGCAAACAGTACATAAACGGAGGTAAAGGCTTCCCATCTTTTTCCATTTCTGGCATCTGGAGGCTGTGCTCAACTCCGGCCACGGGGGGTGCTGTCTCTCCACCTTCCACGCCAAGGAGCTTTTTTGTCTTTAGACGTTCTGATCAAATCGCCTGCATGTCCGTATGGGCACCTTTTATTACTTCCTCGTTAAGAGGTACCTATTTATTTACTCACATTACTGTTTTGAACTGCTAGGTGAGAAGCTAGGCTGATGGTTGGGAGCTCACCCCAACCTGGTCTTGAACTGCTGACCTTTTGATCAGCAAGATTTTCTGCAGCTGGCGGTTTAACCCGCTGTGCTAAAGCCCGGCCCTCTTTGAATTGGGACAAAGCTACAAGCAATGTTTGGATGCATCCTAGGGAATGTTATTCCCCCCTTTAAACCTCGCTCTCTCTGGCATTCCGGCCCCCTTCTCTTTCCACTGCTTGACCCTTGTACCTGCCTTTCTCCTGCAGAGAGTAGCAACCGGAAGTTGGTTTCCCACGAAGCCATGCTGGGAGGGAAGCTGGCGGCCAAGACGAGCTTTTCCTTCAACCGCTCGACGTCTGCCCGGGTGGAAGAGCTGACAGGTATGTCTCTCTCAAAGGCCCTTCCTCCGTTGGACAAACTGGACTGAAAGGAAGGAAGTAAGTGACGCCCTGAAAGTCCCATGCTTCCTTCTGTTGCGGGGCTCATTTTCATAAACGGGGAATGCATTTCAAAAAGGGAACAACGACAAATCAGAAGCTTGTACTCGGATATGAACAACTTCAGGGCAGTGTCAAATCTTCCCTTTTTGGACCAGGTTCTGGAATGCATGGTGGCCTCTCAACTTCAGGAGTTTCTGGATGACATGGATTATCTAGATCCATCCCAGTCTGGCTTCAGGCCTGGTTACGGGACTGAGATGGCATTGGTCATCTTGGTGGATAATCTACATAGAGAACTGGATAGAGGAAGTGTGTCCCTTCTGGTTTTCTTAGACCAGTGTTTCTCAACCTTCCTAATGCTTGACCCTTTAATACAGTTCCTCATGTTGTGCTGACCCTCAACCATAACACTATTTTCGTTGCTACTTCATAACTGTAATTTTGCTACTCTTATGAATTGTAATGTCAATATCTGATATGCAGACTATATTTTCATTCACTGGAGCAAATTTGGCACAAATACCCGATATGCCCAAATTTGAATACTGGTGGGGTTGGGGGGAGTGATTTTGTCATTTGGAAGTTGTAGTTGCTGGGATTTATAGTTCACCTACAATTAAAGAGCATTCTGAACTCCACCAATGATGGAATTGAACCAAACTTGGCACACAAAACTCCAATGACCAGCAGAAAATACTGGAAGGGTTTGGTGGGTATTGACCTTGAGTTTGGGAGTTGTAGTTCACCTACTTCCAGAGAGCACTGTGGACTCAAACAATGATGGATCTGGACCAAACTTGGCACGAATACTCAATATGCCCAAATGTGAACGCTGGTGGAGTTTGGGGAAAAGAGAGCTTGACATTTGAGAGTTGTAGTTGCTGGGGTTTGTAGTTCACCTACAATCAAAGAGCATTCTGAACCCCATTAATGATAGAGTTGGGCCAAACTTCCCACACAGAAATCCTATGACCAACAGAAAATATTGTGTTTTCTGATGATCTTTGGCAACCCCTCTGACATCCCCCTGGTGACCCTTCCAGGGGTTCTGACCCCCATGTTCAGAAACGCTGGTCTAACCAAAATGGTGATAGGGGGAGAGAAAGGAAGACAGGCAGACAGAGAGGCCAATGGAGGAAGAGCTTTTCCCAATTAATTCATCTACTTGTCTCAAGTCCTTGGTGAGGACTACAGCCTTGTGCAGGGTGTGGTTTAGTTTCAACTCCTTCAAAGCACTATAATCCTTTGTTAAGGCCTTTCTCGTTACATGCCATCAAGCCACATTAGATTTACCCACCAAGTACAGTACGTAACAAAATTTGAAAAAAATGTTCTGTTCCTGGTTTGAAAGTGTGATTTCCTGTTTCATTGTGCGGTCCTAACTTGGTGTAACACCACAGAGGTGGAGCAAACAGAGAAATCCCATCCTGTCAGAAAGGACTTTTTCAATATTTCACTATGTAACAAATGTTCCTAAATGTTCTGTTCCAGATCTGAAAGTTTCCTATATCATTGTGCAGTCCTAACTTTGAAAGTAGTTGTTCTACTCCAGAAACGTGTTTTTTGTGGCTGCCACAAATTAGGTTGAATTGGTTGAGACTCTATGACAAGATATTCATTGAAAAACTAGAGCGAACTGTGCTGGAGGATGTCCCTCCCGCAAGAACAAAATTTGTGCCGATCAATACAGTTTTTATGATAGACCCAATTAGGAAATGACATTGATAACCCAGGAACAAAAATCGTGTTATTGCTTATTATATACAACTAGCTTGGGTACCTGGCATTGCCCAGGTTATTTGAAAAAGTCATTTTTTATTTTACAAAAATGCGTAAGGTTGTGGGTGAACTACAACTCACATCATGCTAGGTTAACCCCCTGAAACTCCATGAGTAGCAAAAGTTTGTCATGTTGAGCAAGTTTGCTCTAGATGCCTCGCTGGTGGGGTCCTTGTGGTGTCTGGCTGCAGAATAACAGCTTCCATCATGGTGGGTCAGTCTCCTCAAATCCCTCCAGCAGGTTCAGTTGGTCATAGGGGTTCTGTGTGCCAAGTATGGTCCAGATCCATCATTGGTGGTTGTCACAGTATCTCTGGATGTAAGTGAACTACAACTTCCAGAAATGAAAGTCAGTTTTCCTCAAACTCCTCCAGTATTTTCAGTTGGTCATAGTGCACAAGTTATCATATATTCTGGTGCATAAGACTGCTTTTTAACCCAAGAAAATCTTCTCAAAAGTCAGGGGTCGTCTTATACGCAGGAGTAGTCTTATACACGGGAGTTTTATAGAGTGGGTGCTGTAACTTCCAATCGGATTGGAGAATCTGTGGTTGCCGGATATGGTGGGAGAAGCTCAAAAATGGCAATGGCCATGTCCCTGCCATATGCAGCAACTGTATGAAAGCATTAAGGGCGATGCTGTACAAGTACAGTAGAAGAAAATCCATTCATCAGGATTCGTGGACTTAATGCGGTCCCGATGGTGAGGTGAAGGGGCGCCTCACTGGGAAGGTGTAAGTGAAGGGCGGAGCAAGCTGCAGGCTTCCGAGGTGCCCGGGGTATGGAAAAAAGAGACAGAGGGGCTCTGGGCCCAGACAAACACACCTCTTTTACCTGTCTGACCCGCCCTTGTATCCTATTACCGTACCTCCTCCTCTGCCTCTCAGATCTCGCTCCTGAAGACTGCAGTGAAGCGGTGCAGGTGCGCATGTACAACATCTGAGAGGCAGAGAAGGAGGTACAGTAATAGGAAAATTACTATATTGAAATCAAATCTGATGCTTTTAAAAATTTTATTTGGTGTGCGTTGGAAGAGGGGTAGTCCTATGCGGCGAATATATGCCAAACTCTATATTTTAACTGGAAAAGTTGGGGGTCGTCTTATATGCTCAGTTGTCTTATATGCCGGAATATATAAGTAGGTTCAGATCCCTCGTTGTGTTCTTTGATTGCAGGTGAATTATAAATCCCAGTACGTAAAATGGCTGTAAATCAAGGTGAATCCCCCCGTAATCTCTCCAGTATTTTGCGTTGGTCATGAGGGTTTTTCGTGCCAAATGTGGTCCAGGTCCATTAAGGGGGTCACAGTGTTCTGCCTTGATGCAGGGTGAACTACAACTTCAATCCTGTTGAGTCAGTTCCCCAAACTGAGAGGATTGGTGATCAATCCTCTCAACTTGCTGTGTGCCATAGCAAAGGGTAGGAAAGGTTTAAGGGAGAGGCATTGGGCAAGGTCATGCACATTTCACACCGATGGAGAGAGAAAAACCCTGGGATGCCTGCCTGTGGTGAACAAAACATCTCAAATCTAGGATAAAATGGTCCCCGAATGAAAGGTGGTGGGCCATAGTGTTTGAGAAGTCATTAGCAAGGCTTGGGCTACATGTTCATGGTGCTCACTCTAACCTGCAATGTCAGTTGAGGAAGTGCCTTTGGAGGCTTCACAGCACTTGGAACTATAACTTGTTTGTGGAGGCAGGAGGCTGTCTGTGTAACTGGAGAATCCCCACCACATATACTGTACACATACACATTTTCACTTTTATTATGTGTATAGGTAAAGGTAGACATTTTCCCCTGACATTAAGCCCAGTCGTGTCCGACTCTGGGTTGTGGTGCCCATCTCTATTTCTAAGCCGAAGAGCCGGCGTTGTCAGTAGACACCTCCTAGGTCATGTGGCCGACAAGACTGCAAGGAGTGCTGTTACCTTCCCACTGGAGCAGTACCTATTGATCTACTCACATTTGCATGTTTTCAAACTGCTAGGTTGGCAGAAGCTGGGGCTGACAGCGGGTACTCATGCCGCTCCTCGGATTTGAACCTGTGACCTTTTGGTCAACAAGTTCAGCAGCTCAGTGCTTTAACTCATTGCACCAGGGGCTCCTCATTATGTGTATAGATATAGATTATTATAATTATATTATGGTATTATTTTCAAAAATCTGTTATATACTGCCTTCAGCTCAAGTCTTGAGCCAATCCACTTGCATCGTGGCCTCCGTGTCTCCTTGAACAGCACCTGCCGTTTATTATCTTCCCCAGTATTGGTTTCATGAGTCGTCCAAATATGACAGCCTCAGTTTAGGCCTTTTCGAGGGAGAAATCAGGCTTCGTCTTTTGGAGAGGAATCTGTGATGTCCATAAACGTTGGTTTCCATATGACATTTGCAGTGAGTGCTGAAAGCCCTTAAGACGCCAGGCTGATTATCTCCTGTGAAGGCATTCCACCAGAAGCATTCAAAATCCTTGGGTCTTTGCCTGGTAAGAACTAAAAGGTCCTTGTCATTCTCAGGGCCCACCTTGTACCAACGGCTCAAGGAGTATCTGCTGACAGAGGATGACTTGAAGTTGCATGGTTATCCTTTACCGTGTCCCGAGAAGCCCGGCCGCGCCGTGGTGTTCTCTGCGGAAGAGAAGAAACCCAGTGACGGTGAGTCCCGTTCTAAGTTGAGCTCTGGAATACAAGCTGCCCAAACACCCAACTTGCAAATGACTCATAGTTAAGAATGGGCTGAGATGACAGGAAGTTAGAGGAATCTTCCCCTCAGAAGGGAAATCCACTCATGAAAAAGTTATTACTGGGGGAAAGGAGTCTCAAGTGAAGCTTTATCTCCAATCCTTGTTTCCACAACAAGCCAAATTTTCCAAAATCTAATTCTCACAGGGACAGAAAGTGAGGTGAAATCTTCGGAACAGGAACACAACCAGCAACGGAAACACCACAGTGTTGCTATGCGATCCAAAGCTGAACAATAAATATTTTTTGGTTGAAGTTACACTTGCAAAATATCTCTGTTCCAACTTACATACAAATTCAACTTCAGAACAAACATACAGAACCTATCTTGTTCGTAACTTTGGGACTGCCTGTACAGTCACCGTTGCGGCCTTTGTGGATTTGTTTCAAACTCACATTGCCAGCAAAGTAGTACAGGATGGCCTAGAAATCCTAACCAGGGAGGGAGGCGGGAGGGAGGGATTTATTTATTTATTGTGTCAGAAGCAAATTGAGAAAACAGTTCCCATATTTTTTTTAAACCCACCACAAACAAAGTTTAAAACTTGGCATTATGCTAAATGTCCTTTAACCAGAAGCTGGCTACTTAAAGTGTCTCTGTTGTGGCTTCGAGAAGGTCCTCCATTGTGCATGTGGCAGGGCTCAGACTGCATTGTAGTAGGTGGTTTGTTGTTTGCTCTTCTTCACACTCACATGTTGTCGACTTTTCTTTGTGGCCCCATTTCTTAAGATTGGCTCTGCATTTCGTGGTGCCAGAGTGCAATCTGTTCAGCGCCTTCCAAGTTGCCCAGTCTTCTGTGTGCCCGGGAGGAAGTCTCTCATCCAGTCTCAGCCACTGATTGAGGTTTCAGGTTTTAGCCTGCCACTTTTGGACTCTCGCTTGCTGAGGTGTTCCTGCAAGTATCTCTGTAGATCATACGAAGCTGTTTCTTAATTTAATGCATCGGCTTGTTGGCTGATATCCGAACAGAGGATGGGTCAGAGATGTCACTGCCTTGGTCCTTTCATTATTGGCTGCTACTTCCTGGCAGATATCAGGTGGTGTGATACCTGTTAAAGAGTATATTTTTTCCAGTGGTGTTGGGCGTAGACATCCTGTGATAATGCGGGATGCCTCATTAAGATCCATATCCACTGTTTTAATGTGGTGAGATGTATTCTACACTGGACATAAGTATTCAGCAGCAGAGTAGCAAAGCGCAAGGGCAGATGTCTTCACTGTGTCTGGTTGTGATCCCCAGGTTGTGCTTTCGTATGATATTATTTCTAGCGTCCACTTTTTGCTTGATATTCAAATAATGCTTCTTGTAAGTCAGAGCATGGTCCAGAGTGACTCCCAGGTATTTTAGTGTGCTGAAATGCTCCAGTGGGATTCCTTCCTAGGTGATCCTCAGAGCTCGAGATGCTTGTCTCTTCTTAAGGTGAAAAGCATACTTCTGCATTTTCGATGGATTAGGAACCAGCTAGTTTTCCCTGTGATAGGCAGTTGGAGCACATAAAGGTTTGGAGAGTTTCTGTTCAACCATTCCAAAGCTCCCTGCTTGGGCAGTGATGGCACGATCGTCAGCATAGATGAAACTCTGTCCCTTCTGACAGTGGCTGGTTGTTTGTGTAAACATTGAACATTGATGGAGCAAGCACACGCCCTCGAGGCATGCTGTTCTTCTGTTTCTACCATTTGCTCCTCTGATTCTTTAAGAATCTCCAGTTCAACATCCGGTTCTTTTTTTAAAATAGATTTGCAGTCTTCCCGCTTTTGCAGCTCTAACCCAACCGAATACAGAGAGCTAATTAGTTCTCATCTCTCTTTGTTTTTTTACATGTCCATAGTGTTCATTTTGAAATAACAATGTCTGCTTTGGGGAAGTGGAATAATAATCTAAGTCTCTTCCTTCTGTGTTGCTTCTGCTTTTGGAACCAAATTTTACCTTGTTCAAAAAAAAAACCCCAAAAAACCTCTTTGGTTTGCATATGTAACAGCTTTCCTGTTGTTTTAATGTTTCTAGGTTTTTGCCGGATTTGCTGCCGTTGTGGCGCCGAATACATGGTGACGCCGTCTGGGAACTGCGTCCGTAAAGAAGAGTGTGTCCATCACTGGGGCAGATTGCGGAAACAGAGAGGTACTCCCTGTTATTATTATCTTTTAAAAATCCAAAATATACTGAGTTTGGGCCCTTTGTGACAGCCAGGGCCTCTAACAACAAGCGAAAGGGTATAACGGTCCCCATTCAAAACAGATAGTTCACAGAATTGTCAAATACTCAAGGGAACAAGCAGGAGGATAAGCCAAATGTCCATTCCAGGCTCAAGAGCCAATTACCAGTAATTGAAGCAACAAGTTTGAGTCCACAAGTCCAAAGCCGAAGTCCAATAGCAGTCCAAGATTCCAAGAGGTTGCAGTCAGGAGTCAGGTAACACCCTGCAAACCCTTAAATGCTGCTTTCACGGCTGATCCCGACTGCCCGCCTTCTTCTCAGAAAAGCCATGCTGATCTCTTTAGCGGAGCCTTTTCTTTCCTTAATTCCACAAAGGAAGGCACCGTGAACTCTTCCTCGGCCTGCTCAACTGAAGCCTCTTATGTTTGGCCGGCAGGCTGAGAAATCGTTCCACACACAATGGTCACCACTTAAAACAAAACAAATACAAACATTCAATGGTGATTCAATAGTACTGTGTGAATTTGAGGTTAGAATACAGTTCAAAAATAATAAACACCATTAAAATTCAATTTAAAGTTCACAGTCCCACAGACCGCCTCCCCTGCAGGAAGCCCTTCATCCAAGGCTTCTCAGTTCTCAGTGTCTATGCCACAATTTTTAAAGTTAGCTTTTAAGCCCATCTTTCAATCTCTTTTCCTGTCCAACAACATTCAGTTTTCTGTTCTTGAGTTAGAAGACGGTGGGAGACGGTGATTGGGCATTTGGACAACATGGCATTCAGTCCAGCGCAATTGATGGCATAGGAGCATTGCTTCAGGTCTGGTGGTCTTTGCTTCTTCCAGCACACTGACATTTGTTTGCCTGTCTTCCCAATAGATTTGCAGGATTTTTAGGAGTCAACACTGATTTATTTATTTATTTATTTAATATTTTTGTATGCCGCTCTTCTCAGCCCTTGGGCGACTCAGAGCGGTTAACAATAGCAAAATTTAATGCTCAAAAACATAATAAAACAGTTAAAAGTAATTAAAACAGTAGCATAAAAAACAGTCAGTATAAATCAATGGAACATCTCATTAGCATCTCATAGTTAAAATCAAGATCCAGTCTCATCATCCAATTGTTCCATATTCCTATGTCCGTTACACTGCCTATTCAAATGCCTGCTTGAACAACCAGGTTTTCACTTTCCTCCGAAATGTCAACAGGGAGGGGGCCGATCAAATATCGGTAGGAAGGGCGTTCCATAGCCGAGGGGCCACCACTGAGAAGGCCCTGTCTCTCGTCCCCGCCAAACGTACTTGTGACGCAGGCGGGACCGAGAGCAGGGCCTTCCCAGACGATCTTAACACCCTAGCTGGTTCATAGGAGGAGATGCGTTCGGATAGGTAAGTTGGGCCAGAACCGTTTAGGGCTTTATAGGCTAAAGCCAGCACTTTGAATTGTGCCCGGTAGCAAACCGGCAGCCAGTGGAGCTGGCGCAACAGAGGAGTTGTATGCTCCCTGAGCGCTGCTCCCGTTAGTAACCTGGCTGCTGACCGTTGACTCATTCCAGGAGTTGAATGTGACGTCTGTAGACAGTCTGCGTTTTGCAGGCGTATAACAGGGTTGAGAGGACAATAGTTTTATAAACAAGCCCCTTGGTATCCCTATGGATGTCCCAGTCCCCAAACACTCTGTGCTTCATTCGGAAGAATGCTGCAGTCACAGAACTCAGGTGGTGTGGTATTTCACGGTCAGTGTTGACTTTTGTGGAGAAGTGGCTGCCAGGGGAGCGGAAATGGTCAACATTTTCTAATGCTACACCATTAAGCTGTATTTCTGGCATTGTAATGGGATTGGCTGATGCCTGCTGGAAGAGCACTTTGGTTTTCTCGATGTTCAATGAGAGGCCGAGTTTCTCATATGCTTCTGCAATATGGTCCATGGCCTCACCATTACCACACCGTTGCCTTGAAACCACATGGCAACAAGAGCATCTGGTTTCTCAAAACCCTCTTATAGTGCTGAGGCAACGGGGATGTTGGGAGGGGAGAAGCTGACTACCTATGAAAGACTACTACATCTGTTCTAGATTATTAAATATGGTTTTCTGTGGGTGAGCAGATGGTGACTACTGGATGGCATATGTTCTGTATCAGAAGCTAGAGCTCATGTGTTCTATCCAATGCGGTTTTCTGAATCAGTACCCCAAATAACCAAACCAAATCTAAAGCTGACCAAAAACCGATTCATGACCCTTTTGGAAGTAATGTAGGAGAGTAGTCCCTGGTCAAAAAAAGGTTGGGAACCACTGCAGTATACACATATATAGGCAAACATTCAATGTCTCCAAGCGCCATACCAGAAAAGCAGCCCAGAATTATACCATTGAAGAGGACTAGGGCTAAGGTAGTGATGGGGAAAAATACCAGCTGAGACAATAAGGCAATTGAAGTGGAAAAATACTAGCTAAAACAGATAGCTCAGATGAGGGAAAACTTCAGAAGATTTTTGCCTAATTACAAGGAAGAAGGGAAATGGAAGCTCCTCAGGAAGCAGGCACAAGGATGCTGATAAGAGAGAACAAAGGAAGAGAAAAGTTCACCAAGCTTTGTGCATGCTCAAAGTTTGACTATAAAGCTGAGTCTTATTTTTGGTGTGGCACTCTCCATCCAGCAAGGTGTCTTGATCAATTAAACTTGTTGCAACAATTTATTTATTTATTTATTTATTTAAAAACATTTATATCCCAATCTTCTCACCTCCGTAGAGGGACTCAGACCGGTTTACAGCAATGATTCAATGCTACTAATACAAGTTAAAACATCATACAACAATACAAGATTAAAATACATCTAGATAAAATACATATATACCAAATCGCCAAGGTAAAATCATGTTCAACTCAGTCCACATATGTGCTCACTCACTTTGGTCTGTAACCAGGCTCAGCCAGTATTCTGGGAATGCTTCGTTCCATAACTAGGATTTCACTAGCCCCCTGAAGGACAAGAGGGAAGGGGCAGATCTAATCTCGCTTGGGAGAGAGTTCCATAGTCAAGGGGCCACCACAGAGAAGGCCCTGTCTCATTCCCACCAAATGTGCTTGCAAAGGTGGTGAGACCGAGAGCAGGGCCTCTCCAGAAGATCTTAACATCCTTGATGGTTCATAGAGGAGAATGTGTTCGGACAGGTAAGCTGGGCCGGAACCCTATAGGGATTTATGAGTTAAAACCAGCACTTTGAATTGTGCTTGGAAGCTAATTTGTGGAAGTTGTGCGCTCCCTGTACCCAGCTCCCGTCAGTAGCCTAGCTGCCGAGCGCTGGACTAATTGCAGCTTCCGGGCAGTCTTCAGAGGCAACCCCACATAGAGAGTGTTGCCTTCAGTGTTTGATAGAACAAAAACTCTGAAGGTTTGGGGCTAATTAATAAGAGTAAACAGCAGCGAGTCCCAACACCATGATGATGGTATCGAAAGCCACTGAAAGCTCCAGGAAAACCAGCGGGGAGGCACCCCTTCTGTTCAGTTCTCTCCAAATGTCGTCTACCAAGGCAAACAAAGCTCTCTCTGGCCCAAAACCAAACTGAAACACATAATAAGGCTCCATATCTCACAAATGTTGATGCTGATGGCTATTCTCTTTTCTTCATTCTCAGTTCCAGGTGGCTGGGAAACACATTACAGCTGCTGCTCTGGCGCAGTGGGATCACCTGGCTGCCAGGTTGCCAAGGTAAGTCAGCTGATTTGCTCTCACTACCAGCCTCACATGGTGCTGCTTTGCCTCGGCTTCTCCTCCTCCAGTGATTCCCTCCTGTTTCCCCCCTCAAGCAACACGTCCAAGATGGACGGAAGGACAACCTGGAGGGTTTCGTCAGGACCTTCGAGAAGCTCCCCAGCGCCGACGGCTACCCGGGTATCTACGCCTTGGACTGCGAAATGGTGAGCGAGACTTGAAGAATTGGGCCATTGAACCAGGAATGGCATCTTAATAATAATAATAATAATAATAATAATAATAATAATAAACTTTATTTGTATCCTGCCACCGTCTCCCCAAAGAGACTCAGGGCAGCTCATAAAGAGACTCCAAGGTGCAGCATATAATATAAAACAGTAAAACATAAAATTATAACAACAACCACTACCAATACAAATAATATAAATTAAAATTGCTTTTATAATGCAGAACATCTGTAGATAAAACTAGCTGCCAGCAATTCACAAACTACAGTGCCACAGTGTCAACCTCATATAGGTCCATTACAGCCTACTCAAGGTCAAAGGCCTGTTTAAAAATCCATGTTTTTAGGTTGGATCGGAAGGATTAGAGGGTGGGGACTAATCTTACTCTCTTTTGGGAGAGTATTCCAGAACTGGGGAACCATCACCGAGAATGCCCTCTCTCTTGTCCCCACTAACCGTGCTTGAGATGGAGGTGGGTCTGAGACGAGGGCTTCCCTGGCAGATCTCAAAGCCCGTGCTGGTTCGTAGAAAGAGATGCGGTCTCAAAGATAGGTTGGACCTGAAGCGTATAGGGCTTTATAGATGATAACCTGAACCTTTAATTGAGCCCAGAAACTAGTCTGAAGCGATTGGAGCTGTTTTAGTAGGGGCATTGTATAGCCCCAGTTAGTAATCTGCCTGCCGACCTTTGCACTATCTGCAGTTTCTGAACCGTCTTCAAAGGCAGCCCCACATAGAGTGCCTTGCAGTAGTCCATTCTGGATGTCACTAAGGGGCGGACCATCATGGCCAAGTCAGCTGGCGCACAAGTTTTAACTGTGTGAAGGTCTTCTCGACCACCGCCGACACCTGAACCTCAAGCGTCAGCGTTGAATCTAGGAGGAGCCCCAGACTGCAGACCCGTGTCCTTAGGGGGAGTGTAACCCCATCCAGCACAGGCTGCCATCCTAGACCTCAGTCAGCCTTGTGACTGACCAGGAGGACCTCTGTCTTGTCTGGATTAAGCCTCAGTTTGTTGGCCCTGATCCAGTCCATAATAGCTGGCAGGCACTGGTCCAGGATCCAGGGAGCTTCCTTGGAATGAGGTGGAGTGTCATCTGCGTAGAGATGGCACCCAGCTCCAAAACTCCAGATGACTTCACCCAGCGGTTTCACGTAGATACTGAAAAGCATGGGGGAAAGAATAGAGCTCAGGTCAATGACCAGGGTTCCGAGCAAGTGTCCCTTGGCATCACCATCTGGGTCCGGTCCTCCAGGAAGGAGTGGAGCCACTGCAACACAGTGCCCCCCAAGACCCATTCCAGAGAGCTGACCCAGATTTTCCGTTTTGGGCGACGCCAAAAATCTCCCCAATGTCATGGATCACACTATGTAGCACAATTTTTGTTCCTGAGTTATAAATGTTATTTCCTAATTGTTCTGTCATAAAAACATGGGAAAAGTTTATTAAACTGCTGAAACTTTGTTTTTGAGCGACATCTTGCAGCACATTTTCCTATAGCTTTTCAATATCTCATCGGCATCTCAACCAATTCAGCCTTGTTTGTGGCAGCCATAAAAACAAAGTTTCTGGAGTAGAACAACTATTTTCAAAGTTAGGACTGCACAATGATATAGGAAATACACTTTCAGATCTGGAACAGAACATTTAGAAACATTTGTTACATAGTGAAATGTTGAAAAAGTCCTTTCTGACAGGACGGGATTTCCCTTTGTTTGCTCTACCTCTGCAGTGTTACACCAAGCAAGGCCTGGAGTTGACGCGGGTCACGGTTATCGACTCAGACCGGAAGGTAGTCTATGACACCTTTGTCAAGCCAGACCACAAAGTGGTGGACTACAACACGAGGTGAGGGCCCCTGGCCATTGCATATCGTTACGGGGTACCCCTATTGTGCCACTTCACAGTTTAGGAGAGGCTGTGGCTATTAAGAGCCTTAAAGACCTGCTTCTGGACCTCATTGTCAGAGACCCTTACAGTTTCCGAAGTTTTGGGACTAAATTTGGCCCCAGGCTCCCCCAGCTTCGGTTTAGATAAGCAAAGGAAGAGTCGACCTTCTCTTGAAGGGGAACCCGTTCTGCTGTGGCTTTTCCTTTGCACAGGATTTGTGCATATATATATATACTTATTTACTTGAGTCTAGTGCACCATTGAAATTAAAGGTGCACCTCCATTTTCTGAATCCTGAAACCGAAAAAAAGTATTTCCTGCCGAATGTAATGTTTAACGGCAAAAAGAACTCTCTTTGTAATATGATCGAAAAAGGTTTGCATTACAGTTGCTGCCTGCTTAGGATTCCTTCCTTATAAACAAAAGTGTTAGGCCACCAAAGCTTCCAGAAATAAAGAAGAAAACCTTGAAGGAGTCACTATGCTGTAGAATGAATCCCAATCTCTCTTGGAGTTAGGGGGTTGCGACTATTACGTGAGGAAAAGAATCTGCCTTCAGTCAACAACTGCCATTAGGTATTGTTGTGGACTCTATAGAACTTTCTTGTCCATTCTGTTATCCATTCAGAAGCAGATTTGTACTGTGATACTGACCATTCAGAAGCGGCGATTTCCGAACTTATATGGCTGACACCGGTCTTGTCTTGGCAGGTTTTCTGGTGTGACTGCGGCGGACCTGGAGAATGCCACCATCTCCCTCCGGGATGTCCAGGCCGTGCTGCTGAGCATGTTCAGTGCAGACACAGTTCTGATCGGGCACAGCTTGGAAAGCGACCTGTTTGCACTCAAGGTACACAATGCAGACATAAGATCCTAGAGTGGGAAGGGACTCCAAAGGACCATCCAGTCCAACCCCCTTCTTCCATGCAGGAAAAACACAATGAAAGCACGCCTGAAAGGAGGCCATCCAGTCTCTGCTTTAAAACCTCCAGGGAGCAGCATATTCCATTGCTGAATTTACAGTATTTACAGTATTTATATTCTGCCCTTCTCACCCAGAAGAGGATTCAGAGCGGATCACAGAACAAATCATGGCAAATATTCAATGCTGGTTATGCAATGACAAAACAGACAAAACAAATAGAGGTGTATATATAGGCTTTCCCATCTTTCTGCATCTTGGAGGGTGTGCTCGGTTCTGAGCATGGGGCGGGTTGGTGGTGGTTGTGCTGTCCCTCCATATTCCCTGCCAAAGAGCTTTTTGTTCGTAAACTTCCTCTTTTTTTGATAGAATAGCACTTACCTGAATATCCACTTTCAACGCAGTCCCTACTTATCTACTCACATTGCTATTTTCAGTCTGCTAGATGGGCAGGGAACTGGGCTGAAGGTCAGGAGCTCACCCTGATCCAGGCTACGAACTGTCAACCTTCTGGTTGTAAGATTTACTGCAGCTGGTGATTAACCTGCTGTGCTAAAGCCTGGCCCAGCTCTTAGTGAGCAGCTCTTAGTGTAAGGAAGTTCTTCTTAACGTTTAGGTGGGATCTTTTTTCCCTGATATTTGAACCCATGGCTCCATTGTGCCGTAGTCTCCAGAGCAGCAGACAATTAAGCTTGGTCCCTCCTCAATGAGTACGTTCAAATATTTAAACATGGCTCTCATTTCCCCTTTTCCTCAGCCTCTTCTTCTCCAAGCTACACATCCCCAGCTGCTTCTCAGAGAGGCTTGGATTCCAAAACTTTGGGTCATTTGTTCAGAGGCGGTTTTGCACATTGGGATGAAAGCACATAGAGAAATAATGTCTTAATATGGGTCACTCTTTGGACTTTTTACCCAGCTTATCCACTGCACGGTAGTGGACACATCCGTGGTCTTCCCTCACCGCCTGGGCTTGCCTTATAAGCGGGCGCTGCGCACTCTGATGGCAGACTACCTCAAGCGCATCATCCAGGACAGCGGTAAGGAAGAACTGGAGGAAGGAGGGGACGTTGATGGTTGGGGCCCAAACGAGGCTATTTCCCCCCAAATAGGAGTCCTATTCTCCCCATGATTTTTCCCTCCTTCGGTTCCCAAAAGTCTAGCTTTGTAGAGAACAAGACGTTGCCTTAAAAGGCCTTTGAATTTATACCGTATTTCATTTTATAATGGTCGCACTTTTGTCCCTTCTTTAAATCGAAAAAGAGGATGCGACAGTTACGTGAGGAAAAAAATCTACCTTTGAATCTCTGATTTCTGTTTCATTTAAAGCAGTGGTTCTCAGCCTGTGGCTTCCCATATGTTTTGGCCTACAACTCCCAGAAATCCCAGCCAGTTTACTAGCTGGTAGAATTTCTGGGATTTGAAGGCCAAAACATCTGGGGACCCACAGATTGAGAACCATTGGTTTAAAGACAGGAGGAGGAAGAGGAGGGATGATCCAGTCTCAAACATACACCTCTGCTTCTGTTTGTTTTTTTAAAATGCTTTGCCTCAGTCAAAGGAGGAGGAAAGAAGCCTCCCTCCCTCCCTTCTTTCCTTCTCCAAAGGCAAGGCAGTTTCCAAAATCTATGCCCCTCTTCTCTTGAGCTGGTCATAGACCAGTATTTCTTGACCTAGGGTTGGGACCCGTGGGATGTCGTGAGGGGGTGTCAGAGCGATTGCCAAAGACCATCAGAAAAAAACAATATTTTCTGTTGTTAATAGGGGTTCTGTTTGGGAAGTTTGGGTGAATTCTGTCATTGGTGAGGTTCAGAATGCTCTTTGATTATAGGTGAACTATAAATCCCAGCAACTACAACTCCCAAATGTCAAGGTCTGTTTTCCCCAAACTCCACCAGTGTTTAAATTTGGGCATATTGAGGATTCATGCCAGGTTTGCTCCAGATCTATCATTGTTTGAGTTCACAGTGCTCTCTAGATGTAGGTGAACTACAACTCCCAAACACAAGGTCAATGTCCACCAAACCCGTCCAGTATTTTCTGTTGGTCATGGGAGTCCTGTGTGCCAAGTTTGGTTCAATTCAATCGTTGGTGGAGTTCAGAATGCTCTTTGATTGTAGGTTGACAATAAATACCAACAACTACAACTCCCAAATGACAAAATCAGCCCCCCCCCCCAAAAAAAAAAACCCCAAACAAACCCCCAACAGTATTCCAATTTGGGCATATCGGCTATTTGTGCCAAATTTGGTCCAGTGAATTAAAATGCATCCTGCATATCAGATTCATATGTTTCATTATGATTCATAACAGTAGCAAAATGAGTTTTGAATTAGCAACAAAAATAATTTTATGGTTGGGGGTCACCACAACAGGAGGAACTGTAGTGCAGGGCCGCGGCATTAGGAAGGTTGAGAACCGCTGTCTTAACCCTTAACTTTATGTGCTTGTACGGGACTATGTCCCTCTTCTTTTCAGTTGGTCATGGACTGTAATAAAGATATTCTATCTAATCTAATATTATTCGAGGAACACAAAAATGCCAGTTTTGCGAAACCAAAAGAACAACGATGTGTATGAGTGTGCGACTATTATGCGATGAAATATGTCGTGTATCATTTGTGTTACCTCACAGGGTAAAATTTATCCTTTTTCTTCTCTTTTCCGGCAGTGGACGGCCACGACTCCAGCGAGGATGCGAGGGCCTGCATGGAGCTGATGATCTGGAAGATCAAGGAGGACGCCAAAGTCAAGCGATGACGGGTGGCTCGCCGATGCTCTCCTTTCCCCGTCCGTTGGCACAGTGCAATAACCGAAGCTTCCTGAAGGAAGGAAGGAAGGAACTTTCTTCTTCAGGAATAAGGAGGAAGTGGCCGCTGCTTCTTTTAGTGACAAAACATGTCCGACTCCTTCCAAGATTTTCTGGAACCCCTTTCTTCCAGCTCTAAGAGAGCATTTGGAGGCTGATCAGTTTGGGAAATAAACCCTAAGATGCACTGAACTTCTTCCTTCCTTTCCCCCCTTTCCCCCTTTTATTTATGAACTTTATCAAACTCTAGCTTCTACTTTAGGTTCTTAATTTAATTGGAAGCCGTGGGTTAGATGGAAGGGCGTTGTGGCGTAGCCGGAGGGATCCTTCCGAAATCATGAAATTGTGGAGAGAGATGGCAAGTTGTAGGACAAGTTGGTCGCCTTTTGTCCAGAGAATGGAGACACTTCTGTCTCTTCAATCTGCGATTCTCCAGGGGTTTGGGCTTCCAACTCCCAGATGCCCCTATTTCCAGCTATTTCAACGGTCAGGAATTCTGGGAGCTAAAGTCCAAAACACTTGGGGGGGGGGCAGATTGAAGAGGCCTGCCTTAGCAGAACAGTAAACTCAAAAGAGGGGAAGGGTTCCCCATTGGTCAGCAAGACTTTCACCTTTGTGTGGACACATTCCCACCCGTCAATGTGGAAGCCACAATTTTGGTCCCACTTCGGATTATCTGGCAAAAACCAGCCCTTAAAAATACATACATACATACATACATACATACATATATATATATATATATATATATATATATATATATATATATATAAAATCTTAAATTGGCACAAGTATCAGTGCATGATATTATTTAGAAATCGAGAGACTTTTGGGGCATGGTTGCCTATAAAAACAAAATTATTGGCACTATAAGCGCCTAGTTTCTTATATCTCATTGCTTTCCCTCCACACTAAGGACTCTTAGTTCTAGTTCGGCAGGGACCCTTGGGAGTTCTAGTTTTGGCAGGAACTCTGGAGTTCTAGTCCAGCAGAGACCCTTGGGAGTTCTAATCTGGTGGGGACGCTTGAGAGTTCTAGTCCAGCAGGGACTCTTGGGAATTCTTGCTCGTGGATCCTTGGGAGTTCTAGTTTGTCAGGGACACTTGGAACTTCTAGTCTGGCAGAGACCCTTGGGAGTTCTAGTCTGGTGGGGACTCTTGGGAGTTCTAGTTGGGCAGGAACCCTTGGGAGTATTCACTTGGGGATCTTTGAGAGTTCTAGTCTTGTGAGGACCCTTAGGAGTTCTAGTTTGGCAGGGACCCTTGGCAGTTCTTGCTCAAGGATCCTTGGGAGTTTTAGTCTGGTGGGGAACCTTGGGAGTTCTAGTTCAGCAGGGATTATTGGGAGTTCTAGTTTGGCAGGGCCCCTTGGGACTATTCACTTGGAGATCCTTGGGAGTTCTAGTCTGGCAAGGACCCTTAGGAGTTCTAGTTCGGCAGGGACTCTTGGGAGTTCTAGTTCGGCAAGGACCCTTGGGAGTTCTCACACAGGGATCCTTGGGAGTTTTAGTCTGGTGGGGAACCTTGGGAGATCTAGTTCAACAGAGACTTTGGGAGTTCTAGTTTGGCAAGGCCCCTTGGGAATTCTTGCTCGGGGATTCTTGGGAGCTGTAGTTCAGCAGGACCTCAGGAGTTCTAGTTCAGCAGACACCCTTGGGAGTTCTAGTCTGGTGGGGATCCTTGGGAGTTCTCACTCAGGGATCCTTGGGAGTTTTAGTCTGGTGGGGAACCTTGGGAGTTCTACTTCAGCACAGATTCTTGGGAGTTCTAGTTTTGCAGGCCCCCTTGGGAATTCTTGCTTGGGGATCCTTGGGAGTTCTAGTTTGGCGGGGACCCTTGAGAGTTTTAGTTCAGCAGGGACCGTGGGAATTCTAGGTCAGCATGGACCCCTGTTTGGCACAGATTCTTGGGAGTCATAGTTTCCCTCACTCATCAGGAAAATCGGTCTCATTTGCAGCATCGAATTATTGAACGCCTTCAGTAAGACCCTTCTCTGGCAGTATGCCAATGAAATGCAAAGATCAGTCCTAAAGAATATATCCTTGCTACGCTATTCCAGAATAATAATTATGGGTCTTCTCCCTCCCCCCTTTTTTAGAAAATTGTTTGGCACAGGCATCATTTAGAAAGCAGTGAGACTTTTGGGGACATGGCTGCCTATAAAACCAAGCTGCTATTTGCACTATAAGCTCTTCCTTGTTTATATCTCACCGCTCCTCTTCTGCCCGACAGGCGGTCTGTTTATTTCCTTCTTTCGCCACCGTTTGAAGCCATCTCTCTCCTCCCTTTCAAATCAAAATGCATCGTTTGCATCCACCAGTTTCCTCTTTTGTCGTTGACCCACTTTCCCTTTGTTTACGATACCCTTCTTGTTTTGTAACACTATACAATTAAATAAACCAACAACCCATGGACTTTGTACATGCCCAACTGTATACCAGGTTAACACTATTTTGTAATTTTTTAAAAATAAAACAAAAACCCTGTTTTCCAAAGTGTGATGGTTGCAGAAAATATATCCTCCTGTTCTGGCTGAATTCTTACTGGGAAAGGGTATCAGTGGGGAATATATCCTACTGTTCTGGCTGAATTCTTACTGGGAAAGAGTATCAGTGGGGAATAACATTCCGATTCATTTCAAGTCGGAAGTATGTAATTGATACCAAAGAGCATCAAGCGAAATGGGATCATAATTTTTCCCTAATATTTCAATGCTAACCAAACTGGCCAATTGCAACGTTTACACCATATTGGAAGACTTAGATGATGATGATGATGATTATATATTATTACTATATTATTACTATATTATAATATTGTTATATTATGATGATAATTATTATATTACTAGCTTGGGACCCCAGCGTTGCCTGGGTTATTCGAAAAAGTCAGTTTTTAAATTGTTCAAAATGAATAAGGTTGTGGGTGAACTACAACTCACACCACGCCAGGATCACCCAGAGAAACTCCAACAGTACTTGAAGTTAGTTATGTTGGACAAGTTTGATCTGGATGTATCATCGGTGGGGTTCAGTGTTCTCGCTGGCTGTAGGGTAAAAAAACTACATCTCCCACTATGGTGAGTCAGTGATGTATCGGTGAATAATGCATGCAGATCCCAATAGGGTGGCCTTTTGCAGCTGACAGATGGTAATTTCTCTTTAAGTGCAGGCCAAGGTCTTTAGGCACTGTACCCAGTGTGCTGATCACCACTGAGACCACCTTTACTGGCTTGTGCCATTATTATTATTATTATTATTATTATTATTATTGTTATTATTATTATTATTTGAAACGCAACAATATGAGTCTACAGCAGACACTCTGTTGACTGTTGTATTGAATTACATGTCAGACACTTCCCAAGTGTCTAGAACTGTGTGATGTATTGGCAAATAATGTGTGCAGATCCCAGTAAGGTGCCTTCTGCAACTGGCGGATGGTAATTTTGTCAGCACTGATTGTGTTTAAGTGCAGGCCAAGGTCTTTAGGCACTGCACCCAGTGTGCTGATCACCACTGGGACCACCTTGACTGGCTTGTGCCAGAGTCTTTGCAGTTTGATCTTTAAATCCTCATATCGTGTCAGCTTTTCCAGTTGTTTCTTTTCAATCCTGCTTTCACCTGGGATTGCGACATCGAGAATCCATACTTCGTTTTTTAACACGATCGTGAGGTCAGTATTATTATTATTATTATTATTATTATTATTATTATTATTTGTACCCATGTTTTCTCCCTGAAAAAGAAACTCTAAGAGGCTTACAATAAAAAAAACCAATGCAATGTAAAGCCTAAAATATATACAAATATTAAAATATAATTAAATACTAACAGCATTAAAAATAGACCCTTAGAACCTAGAAAATTTCTAGATATATATATGTGATACATGCAGACCCACATATATACAATGTTCACTCAGTTGGACTCAATGTCCTCAACCCAATTGAGCTCTCTTTTGATGGAAGGCAGACAAAACCTAGGCAGTTGTTTTTATTGCTCTGTTTTGCAGTAATTTCTGCACAAAGTTGAAGGGGAAAATGGACAAACTGGAAAGGCAGGAAAAATCAGGAACCAGGTAGGATACGTGGTCTTTAGCATATCTTTCCAGCCTGACCTCTATCATAAACTGGTATTCATAGGGGTCGGTGATACAATTGTAGGATCCTCACGTTGGAGGAGACCCCCAAAGGTCATCCAGTCTGACCCCTTTATGCCATAAAGGAGACACCATCCAATCCCTCCCGACAGATGGCAATCCATCCTCTGGTTATAAAGCTCCAGTGGGCATCAAGGAAGTGTCTTCTAGTGACTGTCAGGAGATTCTTCCTAATGTTTAGGTGGAATCCCTTTTCCCGCATTTTGAATCCATTGCTCCATTGTTTCCTGGTCTCTGGAGCAGTGCAAAATTGCAACCTGCACATATGAAATCTACCAGGAAGAAAGGTTTGCAAACTGAAAATAAAATGAAAAAATCCCAGCCATTTGGAAAGTTTTTCCTCCTTTTAAAAAGAGCCTTGATGGGAGGGACTCACAGGCCCATCGTCCCATTCCCAGGTCCTGCAAGGCATTGTGGGGGTTTACCTGAACTCGGGTCTCTGGAAGGTTGGTGAGGGAAGCTAGACACTCCTTGGCTCCCAGGTAAGGACTCCCTTCCAAAGCGTTCTTCAAAACCTGGATCAAGTATTACAATTAGACAAAAGTAGATTGTGGAGAGATTGGAAGAAAGGAAAATGATAGATGGATGGATAGATGGATGAATAGAAAGAAAGAAGGATGAATGAACAGATGGGCAGATGGACGGACGGACGGACGGATGGATGGATGGATGGATGGATGGATAGATAGATAGATAGATGAATGGATGGATGCATAGATAGAAAGATAGATATATAGATGGACGGATGGACAGACAGATAGATAGAAAAATGGATGGATGGATGGATGGATGGATGGCTGGCTGGGTAGAAAGATAGACAGATGGATGGACGGATGGATAGATGGAAGGATGGTTGGATGGACAACCAGATGAATGGATGGGTAGATGGATGGATGGATAGATAGATGGATAGATGAATGGATGGATGCATAGATAGGAAGATAGATATATAGATGGATGGACGGACGGACGGACGGACAGACAGATAGAAAAATGGATGGATGGGTGCATGGATGGATAGAAAGATAGATGGATGGACGCATAGACAGATGGACAGACGGATGGGTACGTGGGTGGGTGGATGGATAGATACATGAATGGATGGATAGATAGATAGATAGATAGATAGATAGATAGATAGATAGATAGATAGACGGATGAACAGATGTACGGATGGACAGACAGAGAGACATGAGAGAGAGAGAGGGGGGGGGAGGGAGGGAGGGAGGGGGGGAGGGAGATGGTGTTTCGTAGATGTTTCCATGTGTAAAAATACTGTTTTCTGCTCAGAAAGGAATGGCTTGGTGTGGAGGAACCATATGGGTTTTCTGAGCAGGTTCGAAAATATTCCCACTTGCCACCAACAGACAAGAGTTCTTTCTCCCGCCCTGGGCATTCCACAGATACATAAACCTCACTTGCCTGGTATCCAACAGACCCCACAACCTCTGAGGATAATAATATTATAATTATAAAAAACTTTTATTTATATTCCGCCCTATCTCCCCGGAGGGACTCAGGGAAGATTCCAAACATAAAAGGCAAACATTCAATGCCCAAATACAACAACAGTACATCCATACTAACAAAATTTGAACAACCCAACATATAAACACGAATTATGACTTAACAACTAAAATTAAATTAAAAAAAAGCAGCCTGTTATAACAGATACAAGAGAAAACATCAAACATCAAATAGAAACAATAATTTCCCAGTTCCTTGGGGACAAATAGATTGATCATTGCTCAAGATATCTTATTGAGCTGGTGGGGTGAGCAGGGCACGAATACGGATGGTAACTATTAATCAGAGGTATAATGGTAGTATCACCAACTCCTCCTTCTCCTCCTCGTAAGCCAGTGAGCAAAGTTATGTCTTCAGCTGTTTCTTGAAAGCGGGGAGGGAGGGGGCCATTTTTAACTCCTTAGGCAAGGAGTTCCAAAGGTGAGGGGGCAGCCACGGAGAAGACCCTTTCACTAGTTCCCACCAGCCATACTTGGGACGGGAGTGGGACTGAGAGGAGGGCCTCCTCTGATGACCACAGTGTCTGAGATGGTCTATAGTGGGAGATGCAGTTTGTCAAATAGTCTGGACCCAAGCCGTATAGGGCTTTAAAGGTAAGAACTAGCACTTTGTATTTCGCTTGGAAGCAGACCGGCAGCCTGTGGAGCTGTCACAGCATGGGAGTGATTCTCCCCCTGAACGGCGCTCCAGTTAGTAACCTGGCTGCTGATCTCTGGACCATTGGAAGCTTCTGAACTATCTTCAAAGGCAGCCCCACATAGAGTAGTCCAAGCGGGATGTGACTGAGGCGTGGACTACCCTGGCCAAGTCAGGTGTCTCAAGTTATGGGCGCAGCTGGCGCACAAGTTTTAAATGTGTGAAGGCGCTCCTGAACACCGCTGACACCTGGGGTTCCAGGGTCAGCAATGAATCCAGAATCACCCCCAGACTGTGGACCTGCAGCCCCATCCAACACAGGCTGTAATCCCACACCCTGATTGCCTTGCAATTGACCAGGAGTACCTCTGTCTTGTCTGGATTTAGTTTCAGCTTGTTGGCCCTCATCCAGTCCATTACTGATGACAGGCATCAGTTCAGAACCAGAACGGCATCCTTGGCATTAGGTGGAAAGGAATAATAGCGCTGGGTTGTCATCCGCATAAATTTGACACCGAACTCCAAAACTCTGGATGATCTCCCCCAGTGGTTGGAACATGGCAAGACAGCCCAGAAAACTCACAGCAACCCAGTGATTCCGGCCATGAAAGCCTTCGACAACACTTCAATCCTAATAGATGGTTTTTTGTATTGTCAAAGGCTTTCATGGCTGGAATCACTGGGTTGTTGTAAGTTTTTGGGGGTGTATGGCCATGTTCCAGAAGCATTCTCTCCTGATGTTTTGCCTGCTTCTATGGCAGGCTTCCTCAGAGGTTGTGAGGTCTGCTGGAAACTAGGAAAATGGGGTTTATACACCTGTGGAATAATGCCCAGGGTGGGAGAAAGAACTCTTGTCTGTTGGCGGCAAGTGGGAATGTTTTCGAACCTGCTCAGAAAGCCCATATGGTTCCTCCACATCAAGCCATTCCTTTCTGGGCAGAAAACAGTATTTTTACACATGGAAACATCTATGAAACACTATCTATCTATCTATCTATCTATCTATCTATCTATCTATCTATCTATCATCCATTCACCTTTCTATCCATCCACCTACCCATCCATCCGTCTATCTGTCCATCTGTCTGTGCATCTGTCCATCTGTTTCTCTATCTTTCTATCTGTCCATCCATTCTCCATCCATCCACCTGTCCATCCATCCTTTTTTCTTCCTTCCTTCCTTCCTTCCTTCCTTCCTTCCTTCCTTCCTTCCTTTCTTTCTTTCTTTCTTTCTGTCCATCTGTCCGTGCATCCATCTATATTGTCTTTCTATCTATGCATCCATCCATTCATCTATCCATCTAAGCATTCTCTCCCGACGTTTTGCCTGCATCTATGGCAGGCTTCCTCAGAGGTTGTGAGGTCTGTTGGAAACTAGGAAAATGGGGTTTATACACATGTGGAATAATGCCCAGGGTGGGAGAAAGAACTCTTGTCTGTTGGAGGCAAGTGTGAATGTTTCCAGACAAGACACAATCAGGAACAGCTAATCACCTCTCAACAAAGATTCCCCCAGGCAGTAAGAAGCCACACCATGAAAACTGCTGGGCCATTAAATGCTAATTAATATGGCCAATTGAAACATTCACATTTGCCTCCAACTGACAAGAGTTCTTTTTCTCACCCTGGACATTCTTTCACAGATCTATAAACCCCACTTGCCTAGTTTCCAACAGACCTCACAACCTCTGAGGATGCCTGCCATAGAAGCAGGTGAAATGTCAGGAGAGAATGCTTCTGGAACATGGCCATACAGCCCAAAAAACTTACAGCAACCCAGATAATTTCTTGTACCTTGACTTGGGAGTGAGGTGCTAAGGACCTATCAAGAAATTTAGAATTTTTTCTAGGAGTTGAATATATTTATCAACAATGTATACAATACAATGAAGATTATTACAATATTCTTACAGTGACAGTTGCTCATAGCTTGTGCCATTTGCTTGGGTATAAGCACAGCACAAAAGTCGACTGGGAAGAGCTGTATTAAAAGGAAGCACAAATTCTCCAAGAGTTAAGCAGGTTATCAGATGCAAACTTCTAGCCACTGACAAAAATCCACTTCTATTTGATATATCTGTAAATTGACCCACAAATAAAAGATATATATATGTATTAAAAAAGAAAATAAATTTAGCCTGCTTAATTTTGACCAAAGGTATGTCTGAAGGAGCTTGTCGGGCACCCCGTAATCCCGGAACCTCCCAGATGTGAGTCACCCACATCTGGGTTCTATATCTAGGCAGCGGAGGACTGATCCCAATCTGCCTTGCTTCATCCCAGGACCCAGAAACTGGGCAAGGCCTGTCGTAAGCCTATCCTGCTCTTCCAGTTCTGCGCGGGGGCGTCTCAAAAGGGGAGGTTGGCTCTATAATTGAACCGGAGCCTCCATGGAGAGGGCACAGGGCACCCCAAGGGCACTCGGAGGGAGGGCAGGACTTTCTTCCTCGAAGGAAGATTGGGTCGTCTTCAGATCTCAAGCAGAAGAACCTCAAAGGACACTCCGGAGGAGACCGGGTTGGTCCAGGAGGTAAATTCAAGCCATTCTTTCCATTCTCTTACTGTTCCTCCTCCCTCTTCTTCATCTTCTCCTAGTTCTTTCTCTTCCTCCTCTCCTTCATCTTCTTCTTCCAGTTTTTATTTTTCTCCTTCTTCCAATTCTTTTTCCAACAAGTCTTCTCCTTCTAATTTTTCTTCCTCTTCTTCTCTCTTTCTTCTAATTTCTATTCTTCCTCTGTCTCCTCTTCATCTCCTTACTCCAATTCTTCTTCTCTTCCCCATGCTTTTCAACATCTACATCACTGTTTTTCAACCTGGGGGTTGGGACCCCTGGGGGGGGGGGGGTGTCGGGAGGGGATGCCAGAGTGGTCACCAAAGGCCATCAGAAAAAAACAGTATTTTCTGTTGTTCATGGTGGTTCTGTGTGGAAATTTGGCCCAATTCTCTCAGTGGGGTTCAGAATGCTCTTTGATCGCAGGTGAACTACAAATCCCAGGAACTACAACTCCCAAATGTCAAGGTCTATTTTCCCCAAAATCCACCAGTGTTCACATTTGTACATATTGAATATTTGTGCCAAGTTTAGTCCAGATCCATCATTGTTTGAGTCCACAGTGCTCTGTAGATCAGTGGTTCTCGATCTCGGGTCCCCAGATGTTTTTGGCCTACAACTCCCAGAAATCCCAGCCAGTTTACCAGCTGTTAGGGTTTCTGGGAGTTGAAGGCCAAAAACATCTGGGGACCCCAGGTTGAGAACCACTTCTCTAGATGTAGGCGAACTACAACTCCAAAACCAAAGGTCAATGCCCACCAAACCCTTACAGTATTTTCTGTTGGTCATGGGAGATCTGTGTGCCAAGTTTGGTTCAATTCCATCATTGGTGTAGTTCAGATTGCTCCTTGATTGTAGGTTAAATCCCAGGAATTCCCAAATGACAAAATCAACTCCACCCCAACACCACTAGTATTCAAATTTGGGCGTATCAGATATGTGTGCCAAATTTAGTCCAGTAAATGAAAATACATCCTGCATATCAGATATTTACATTATGATTCATAACAGTAGCAAAATTACAGTTATGAAGGAACAACAAAAATAATTTCATGGTTGGGGGTAACCACAACATGAAGAACTGTATTACGGGGTCGCGGTATTAGGAAGGTTGAGAAACACTGATCCACGTGAAACCACTGGGTGAGGTCATCCAGAGTTTTGGAGTTCGGTGTTATCTGTATGCAGATGACACACAACTTGACTACTCTTTCCCACCACAATCCAAGGAAGTTCCCTAGTCATGAATCAGTGCTTGGCAGCTGTGGTGGACTGGATTCTTCTTCTCTTCTCTTTGTTCTCTTCTTCTTCTTCTCTTCTCTTCTTCTCTTCTTTTCTTCTTTTCTTCTCTTCATCTCTTCTTCTTCTTCTTCTTCTTCTTTTGTTCTCTTCTCTTTCTATTCTCCTCCTCCTCCTTCTTCTCTTTCTTCTTCTTCTTCTTCTTCTTCTTCTTCTCTTCATTGCTTCATCTCTTTTTCTTCTTTTGTTCTCTTCTCTTCTCTTTCTATTCTTCTTCTTCTCTCCTCCTCCTCCTCCTCCTCTTTTCTTTCTACTCTTCTTCTTTTCTCTTCTCTTCTCTTCTCTTCTCTTCTCTTCTTCTTCATCTGTTCTTCTCTTTATCTTCTCTTTCTTCCCCTTCTTCTTCTCTTCTCTTTTTTCTCTTCATTGCTTCATCTCTTCTTCTTCTTCTTTTGTTCTCTTCTCTTCTCTTTCTAATCTTCTTCTTCTCTTCTTCTCCTCCTTCTCCTCCTCTTCTCTTTCTACTCTTCTTCTCTTCTCTTTTCTTCTTCATCTGTTCTTCTCTTTATCTTCTCTTTCTTCCCCTTCTTCTTCTCTTCTCTTTCTACTCTTGTTGTCTTCGTCTCCTTCTTTTCTTCTACTTTCTTCTTTTCTCCTATTGAAAACAAACCTTGTTGAAAACAAATCTCATGATTCACCTGATACACCCCGCCTTTTTAAATAACAGAAACAATTAGGAAACAAAATAACAGACATCGGTCCTTCCTTTAACTGCGGAACGCATTTCTTTTTCAAAAACTGATGAGAACATCACAATGACAAGGGAATTACTCGTCTCAAAGGCATCGATCTGAGTCTGTAATGTTTTGGAGAGCAGTTATTTCAAATCCATATATATATATATATGTAATGGTTGACATTTAATTTAATTGTGCAGTGGCGTAATCATGACTACTTTGCATTCCTTAAATGCATTGGACCTGAGTGCGTATTTCTAAGAAAAGGGGCGGAGCCTTTTGCTAATAACTGCCATTACTTCATACTCAATATTTCCAAAAATTCCACCCAGAATATTATTATTAGGGAGACTGAGAACATAGCATTCTGGGAAATGTAGTTTGGGAAGGCGAGGCCCCCTGCGACAGAGAATGCAAAAGACCCTGCCCTCAACTACATTTCCCAGAATGCAGTGCTCACTCAGCATCAGAAAGCCCCAATGAGGGCTGGAGGAGCCAGCCCTTTAGAGTCAGACTCATAAAATTATTGAATCTGCAAAGAGGACAAATGTAAGTAAGTAACAGTATAAATCTGTGCTAAGTTGAAGTTCTGTGGTTGTGTGTCATAAAGACAGGCAGGCATTCAAGAGGATTGGGTTGCTGTAAGTTTTTCAGGCTGTCTGGCCATGTTCCAGAAATATTCTTTCCTGATGTTTCACCTGCATCTATGGCAGGCATCCTCTGAGATTGTGAGGTCTGCTGGAAAGTAGGCAAGTGGGGTTTATATATATGTGGAATGATGTCCTGGGTGGGAGAAAGAACTCTTGTCTGCCTGAGCAAGTGGGAATGTTGCCATTGGCCATCTTGATTACCATTGAATGGCCTTGCAGCTTCAAAGCCTAGCTGCCTCCTGCCTGGGGGAATCCTTTGTTGGGAGATGTTAGCTGTCTGGATTTTTTTTTATTGTTTCCTGTCTGGATTTCCCCTGTTTTTTGAGTGTTGCTTTTTATTTACTGTCCTGATTTTAGAGCTTTTTAAATACTGGTTGCCAGATTTTGTTCATTTTCATGGATTCTTCTGTTGAAATTGTTGACATGCTTGTCGATTTCAATGGCTTCTCTGTGTCCCTTCGACAACACATTCAAGGGGATTGCTGTTGTTGCTTTTGGGGGGGGGGGGGATAAATGTTTTTAAAAATCCCCCAAAATCTGTAGATGTGTGAATCTTTCTGAAACTTCTGGGGATGGATGCCCTGATGATCTTGTGCATTGTATATACAATTCAAGTAGATAGCTCTTGTAGTTTTTCTTAAAAAAAATGTTGTTTATAAAAACTTTGAAAATTCCACAAAAATCCGCAGATAAATGAAACTTTCTGAAATTTGATGTGCTAACAGTGGTCAATGTGTTCTACCATTGCAGCACGTTTTATTCCAATTGCTTTAAAAATGAGGGAGAAAGGAGCCCTTGAAGATTCCCCATATAGTAATTGTGCACAATTACTATAACGAAATAGTACCGAAATTCTTCACTCTAGTTATAGTAACAAATTTTTTACTAGCTATACTTTAGAAACACTTTTCAACCATTTTTCAAATGAATCGCACATCTATATAAATAAAAATGTAATGTTCATTTGTGGGATTAACAGAACTCAAAAACCACTGGATGAACTGACACGAAATTTGGACACTATACCCCTAACAGACCAACGAATGACCATTACTCATAAACCCCCCCAAAATAGCAAAAAGGACTTAAAACCCCCAAAAAGCTAAATGATGAAAAGCTAAATGACGATGCAGAAAAAAGAGAAGGAAGAGGGAGTGAAAGAAGGGAAGGAAGAAAGAAAGAAAGAAAGAAAGAAAGAAAGAAAGAGGGAGGGAGGGAGATAAAGAAGGAAAGAGAGAAGGAAGAAAAGAGGTAGAGAAGGAAGAAAGGAGAAAAAGAGGAAGGAATGGAAAAAAGGGGGGAGGAAGGAAAGAGGTAGAGAAGGAAGGAAGGAGAGAAGGAAAGAAAAAGGGAAGGAAGGAAAGAGGGAGCGAATGAAGGAGAGAAAGAGGGAGGGAAGGAAAAAGAGGATGGAAGCAAAAAAACAAAGGAAGGAAGGAAGAAATGAGAGAAAAAAGAGATAAAGAAAAAGGGGGGGGGAGGAAGGAAAGGTAGAGAAGGGAGGAAGGAGAGAAGGAAAGAAAAAAGGGAAGGAAGGAAAGAGAGAGCAAAGGAAGGAGGGAAAGAGGGAGGGAAGGAAAAAGAGGATGGAAGCAAAAAAAGGAAGGAAGAAATGAGAGAAAAAAAGAGATAATGAAAAAAGGGGGAAGGAAGGAAAGGTAGAGAAGGAAGGAGAGAAGGAAAGAAAAAAGGGAAGGAAGGAAAGAGGGAGCGAATGAAGGAGAGAAAGAGGGAGGGAAGGAAAGAGAGAATGGAAGCAAAAAACAAAGGAAGGAAGGAAGAAATGAGAGAAAAAAGAGATAAAGAAAAAGGGGGGGAGGAAGGAAAGGTAGAGAAGGAAGGAAGGAGAGAAGGAAAGAAAAAAGGGAAGGAAGGAAGGAAGGAAAGAGAGAGAAAAGGAAGGAGGGAAAGAGGGAGGGAAGGAAAGAGGATGGAAGCAAAAAACAAAGGAAGGAAGGAAGAAATGAGAGAAAAAAGAGATAAAGAAAAAGAGGGGAAGGAAGGAAAGGTAGAGAAGGAAGGAAGGAGAGAAGGAAAGAAAAAAGGGAAGGAAGGAAAGAGGGAGCTAAGGAAGGAGGGAAAGAAGGAGAGAAAGAGGGAGGGAAAGATAGGATGGAAGCAAAAAACAAAGGAAGAAATGAGAGAAAAAAGAGATAAAGAAAAAGGGGGGAAGGAAGGAAAGGTAGAGAAGGAAGGAAGGGGAGAAGAAAAGAAAAAAAGAGAAGAGGGAGCAAAAGAAGGAGGGAAAGAAGGAAAGAAAGAGGGATGGTTGGCCGGTACAGCTAGTCCCTAATAAAAATATTAACTCCAAAGGGAAGGTGCATGTCCCTTTCCTGCCACTAGAGGGAGCATTAAGCCTAGTGGCTGGCTTTGGGGAGGTTGTCAATAGAGGCCCATAGGAAGACATAGGAAAGGATGCTCTGTGGGGAAGTTGACCAAATTAGGCACAATTAAGAAAACATTGAGCAAAGGGGTCAGAACCTATAGCTTAAGAAGGCATTGGGCTCAATGGTCTAGATGGCCTCTGGGTGCCCCTTCCATCTGTATGGTTTTTCCTGCCTGGAACAGCATGTGCCTGCCTCCCACCAAGGCGGACGTCAGAAGCTGCCTCTTGGGGGCCCTGAGCCTGCCAACTACGTCTCCCAAGCGCTTGCCTTTTGTCTTGGTGCTCAAAGGCCCGTCTCGGTTGTCTGGAATGTCTTGAGGTCAGAGCATATTTTTGAAAACGCACTGTCGGATTAATGGAGCTTGACCCAGCTGTAACAGACCTTGGCTGAGAGCAATAGCATTCTGGGATCTGTAGTTTGGGGAGGTGCGAATCTTTCTCGGCAGAGAATACCCAAGATCTACAAACTCCTATGAAGACTACAGTTCCCATGATTCCATACAGCGAAGACCACAACTCCCAGGGACATTGTACATTGAAGACTACAACTCTCAAGATGCTGTACAATGAAGACTACAACTCCCATGATTTCATACAATGAAGACCACAGCTCCCACGATTCCGTACAATGAAGACTGCAACTCCCATATTTCATACAATGAACAGTACAACTCTATTTCCATAGATTGAATATTACAACTCCCATAACTGTACAATGAAGAATTCAATCCCCATGACTTTGTGCAATGAAGACTACAATTCCCATGATTCCATACAATGAAGACTACAATTTCCATGATTCTGTACAATGAAGACTACAATTCTCATGATTCCCTAGATTGAAGACCACAACTCCCATGATTCCATATAATGGAGACTACAATTCCCATGATTCCATACAATGAAGACTACAATCCCCATGATTCCTTACAGTGAAGACTACAGCACCCATGATTCCATACAATGAAGCCTACCATTCCCACGATTCCATACAGTGAAGACTACAACACCCATGATTCCATGGAGTGAAGACCACAACTCCCATGATTCCGTATAATGGAGACTACAATTCCCATGATTCCATACAATGAAGACTACAATTCCCGTGCTTCCTTACAGTGAAGACTACAGCATCCATGATTCCATACAATGAAGACTACAATTCCCATGCTTCCTTACAGTGAAGACTACAACACCCATGATTCCATGGAGTGAAGACCACAACTCCCATGATTTCGTATAATGGAGACTACAATTCCCATGATTCCATACAATGAAGACTACAATTCCCATGATTCCATACAATCAAGACTACAATTCCCAAGATTCCTTACAGTGAAGACTACAACACCCATGATTCCGTACAATGAAGCCTACCATTTCCTGATTCTGTACAATGAAAACTATAACCCCAACAATTCCATACAGTGAATGCAACTCATATGAGTCCGTACAATGAAGACTACAACTCCCATGATTCTGTACAATGAAGAGCACAATTCCCATGATTCAATACAGTAAAGACTACAACTCCATTGAGTCTATACAAGGAAGACTATACTGTCAAAGTGGTATCAAACTACATTCATTCTATGGTGTATTCATTCACCCTGAGTTTGGGAAATTCAAGGAAGTCTGTCCAGGTGGGAGTGCTTTGGATGCCAGACTTCGAGAGCGGGTTTCAATGTTCAAGACAGTGTGAAATGGGGAGGAGAGTCGGCCCGGCCCTCCCCGATTCCTTAAGAGCTGTCCAGGCCTTGGCATTGCCACTGTTTGCACCTGCCGCCCGAAAGAAAGGCCTACCTGCCTCTACAGGTGAGACTTTGCTAGGGTTTTGGTTGCCAAGGAGGAAGCTTTGCTTGCCAAGCCGAATGGGTCCCTAGGGTCCCATTGGCGACGAGGAGAGGGATCCCAGCTCTTGCTACCTGATTGTTTCTAATAGCAAAAAGAGAGAGGAAGAGATCTTGCAGGGGAGTCACACTGGTCTAATTCTTTGGAGGGTTTTGAAGCTGGCCCTCTGTCAGGAGGGATCGGATGGTGTCTCCCTGCCTGGATGTTTCCTTGGGGTCCCTTCCAACTCAAGTATTCGACAACAAAGAGGAGACGTATAGTGCTTATATGTTGTTGGGTGGCCATCTGATGATGTCCTTGTTTATGGCAGAATGGGGCGAGCCTTTGGAGTCCCAACTCTACATTTTATGAATCTATAGTCCTGTTTCTCTCCATGAACCTATTAATGTCTATGAGGCTGGATGGCCATCTGTCGGAAGGGATCGGATGGTGTCCTCCTTTATGGCAGTTTTTTTTTTGTCGTGTCAGGAGTGACCTGAGAAATTGCAAGTCGCTTCTGGTATGAGAGAATTGGCCGTCTGCAAGGACGTTGCCCAGGGGACGCCTGGATGATTTTGATGTTTTTATCATCCTTGTGGGAGGCTTCTCTCATGTCCCCGCATGAGGAGCTGGAGCTGATAGAAGGAGCTCATCCTCCTCTCCCCGGATTCGAACCTGCGACCTGTCGGTCTTCAGTCCTGCCGGCACAGGGGTTTAACCCACTGCACCACTATGGGATCCATTATGGCAGAATGGGGTGAGCATTTGGGGCTTCAACTCTAGCACTGTATGAATCCATAGTCCTGTTTCTCTCCATGAACCTATTAATGTCTATGAGGCTGGATGGCCATCTGTCAGGAGAGATCGGATGGTGTCCTCCTTTATGGTAGAATAGGGTGGGCCTTTGGGGTCCCTTCCAACTCTAGGATCGTGTGAATCCTATGATTATATAGCCCTATTTGTGTGAATTCTATGATTATATAGCCCTATTTCTCTCCATGAACTTGCTAATGTCTATGAGGTTGGATGTCATCTGTCGGGAGGGATCGGATGATCTCCTCCTTTATAGGATGGGTCTTTGGGATCCCAACTCTAGGATTGGATGAATCCATAGTCCTATTTCTGTAATTACATAGCCCTATTCCTCTCCATGAACCTATTAATGTCTATGTGGCTGGATGGCCATCTGTCGGGAGGAGTCAGATAGTGCCTTTGTTTATGGTAGAATGGGGTGGTCCTTTGGCGTCCCTTCCAATGCCACAATTCTATCGTTCTATAGCCCTGTTTCTCTCCATGAACCTATTAATGTCTATAAGGTTGGATGGCCATCTGTCGGGAGGGGTTGGATGGTGCCCTTATTTATGGTAGAATGGGGTGGGCCTTTGGGGTCCCTTCTCATACTACGATTCTATTATTATGTATCCCTATTTCTCTACATGAACCTATGAATGTCTATGAGTGTTGGATGGCCACCTGTTGGGAGGGGTTTGGTTGTTTGCTTCTGCCCCCTTCAGAAGGAAATGGGCACATTGTGGTTTGAGCGTCGGAGGGCGTGAAACACCATCCTCCTGGCATTTAACGGGCACAAAAGAGGGCCGCATCGGCACATACCGAACTGGCACATGGAGCACCTCGTAACCTGCCAACATGCAAATTGATAGCGGAATACTTTGCTTGGAAAAATCAGGTTTGGCCAGGCCAGTGATATGGATCTCAGTCACCTCACAGATGACGTTGTCATCATCCCGGCTGATAGCTCCATCGAGAAAAAGCCCCGGGAGATGTTTCCATGAAGGCGTTTGGGCCCTGAATGGGAGTTGTAATGTGGGAGTTGTAGTTTGGTTTGAGTGTTATGGGGATCTTTGCGTACAGTCCCCATGAGTGTTCCTACCTGTATTGCCGAAGGCTATAAATCATGGTGAGTTCTCCCCAAACTTCTCTAGTATGTTCAGTTGCTGATCAGTTCTTCTGTTTGCTGTGTGCCATAGTAAAGAATAGGAAAGGGTTAAGGGAGAGGAGGTGAGTCAGAAACACTGGGATGCCTGTGGCGGAGGAAACACATAAAATCTAGAAAGGAATTGTCCCTGAATGTAAGCTTTCTAGGTGGTGGGCAGTATGGTATTTGTAGAGGACATTGGCAGGGCCCTTGTACATGTTCCCCTCAAAACCCCTGCAATATTCAAATTTGGGCACATTGGGGATGCATGCAAAGTTTGGTCCAGACAGATCTATCACGGTTTGTGTTCATAGTGCGTTCTATATGTAGGTGAACTACAACTCCTCTAAATCCCTCCAAATACCTCTAATATATTTTGTTGGTCATGGGGGTTTTGTGTGCCAAGTTAGTGCCATAGAAATAAATAGGAAAGGGTTATGGGAGAGGCAATGGGACAGGTCAATTGAGAGAGTCAGAAACACTGGGATGCCTGTGGTGGAGGAAACACATAAAATCTAGGAAGAATTGTCCCTGAATGAAAGCTTTCACTTGGGTGGTGGGCAGTATGGTGTTTGTAGAGGACATTGGCAGGGCCCTTGTACATGTTCCCCTCAAAAGCCCTGCAATCAGGCCCGTAGCGAGGGGGGGGGGGGTTAGGGGTTCAACCCCCCTCCAAAATGTTTCAGATTTTTTTTAAAAAAACTGGTTTACTCATGAATTTTAACTGGTTAACCAAATCCGCATGCTAAGTCTATGAGATGCAAAAAATCAAGAGTCCCTCCAGAACTGCAAGCACTATCTCAAGCAAATATTAGCAATTTATTCACACTGTCATTACTTGCAGCAATAGCCGATGTAGTTGTTCTGGTACAGCTTTACCAGGAGCTCCAACTTTATTTGCTTTGTATTAAATGTTTGCTTGCAGTCCTAGGTTTCAGGGACTCTGTAGGTAGGTGGCTTCTTTGGTTGCAGTCATAGGGCAAGTCACCTGTCCATCATTGTTAAGTTTTGGTCCCCCCCCCCACCCCTTGCTCAGGGCAATTGGAAAGGGAAGGGAGCCATTTTTAGTTAGTCTCAGCAAGGTATCAAATCAAATCAAAACATTTATTTCGGTCATTGACCAGCACAGGAAATAGTGTCACATTTCCTTACAAACCTGGCATGTTTGGTACATTAAAAATATAAATACAACTACTAAAAACACAATATGGGTGAGGGAGCAGAAGGGGAAACAAGGTAAGCTTATGTATAGGATGTGTGCAAGCTTCCCCTGTACAAAAGCTTCAACCCTTAAGACCTTCCGGGGGAGAAAGGTCTTAAGAGTCTCCAAAGAATTTCCAGGAAAACAACCCTAAAGACCAAAGAACTCCAGCTGGAGAACATCTACTGCCTTGCTGGTAGGTCCACTCGGCGTTCGAGACGCAGTTCGACCTGGTAGCAAAGCCCACATCAGTAAGGGTTAGATTACAGTCAGCCTGGGAGAAGTTAAAACGGGGATTTTCCTTTAAAGAAGAAGTTATTGAAGACAGTTGCCTGTCCTTCGTGGGCAAGATTAGGAATTCACCAGTTGCCTAAAAGCTTGGAATCATTTGCTTAACTTTACTGAAGACAAGAGAAGTTTCTGTTTGATTGTCATTAATAAAAGACTTCGTTGTATTTCTCAAGCCATCTAAAGACTATTTGTGGTGGAAAGCTCTGAGAACTTCTCTTTAGGCCCCCTGGCTTCCCGCTGGGCAAAGGTTGCACATCCTGTTCTAAAGACAATTATTTACAGGCCCAGCGCACGATAGAACAGTAGTGAAGCAACCAAGTTTGGGGGGGGGGGGTGTTGAATGCTCTCATTAAGGAGGCCAGGCTTGGTGGAGGTGGTTGACAAGGTTGGCGCTGCAGGCTATTGAAGGCTGCTCTGCCCCCTGCTGTGCTCTTTGCTTCAGTGTGAGCTAGGAGGCAGGTTTCAAACCCCCCCTGCGAAATTTTCAACCCCCCCCCCCCACCGAAAATTTCAACCCCTCCCGAATTTTTTTTCTGGCTACGGCCCTGCCTGCAATATTCAAATTTGGGCACATTGGGGATGCATGCAAAGTTTGGTCCAGATCTATCATGGTTTGTGTTCATAGTGCGTTCTATATGTAGGTGAACTACAACTCCTCTAAATCCCTCCAAATACCTCTAATATATTTTGTTGGTCATGGGGGTTTTGTGTGCCAAGTTAGTATCATAGAAATGAATAGGAAAGGATTATGGGAGAGGCAATGGGACAGGTCAATTGAGAGAGTCAGAAACACTGGGATGCCTGTGGTGGAGGAAACACATCTAGGAAGGAATTGTCCCTGAATGAAAGCTTTCACTTGGGTGGTGGGCAGTATGGTGTTTGTGGAGGACATTGGCAGGGCCCTTGTACATGTTCACGGCGCTCACCTGCAATGTCATTGGATGGAGGGCCTTTGGTGTCTCCTAAGTAGTGAGCACTTTGGCTGTTTGTGGAGGTAGGAGCTTGTCTCTGTAAGTGGACACTCCAGCCACATACACATGTACATATTTTCCACTTTTATTATTTTGTGTATAGATTTATATCCTGCTTTATTTCACCATACAGAGACTTAAATCAGCACACAATCAAAAACATGACAACTTAAAATATACAAACAGACAATAATAAACAGCATATCATTACTTATGATAATATATAATATATTATTATATTATATTTAATATATTAGTATTACTATATTGTTGTTGTTGTTCATTCGTTCAGTCGTCTCCGACTCTTCGTGACCTCATGGACCAGCCCACGCCAGAGCTCCCTGTCGGCCGTTACCACCCCCAGCTCCCTCAAGGTCAGTCCAGTCACTTCAAGGATGCCATCCATCCATCTTGCCCTTGGTCGGCCCCTCTTCCTTTTGCCTTCCACTTTCCCCAGCATAATTGTCTTCTCTAGGCTTTCCTGTCTCCTCATGATGTGGCCAAAGTACTTCAACTTTGTCTCTAGTATCTTTCCCTCCAGTGAGCAGCCGGGCTTTATTTCCTGGAGGATGGACTGGTTGGATCTTCTCGCAGTCCAAGGCACTCTCAGAACTTTCCTCCAACACCACAGCTCAAAAGCATCGATCTTCCTTCGCTCAGCCTTCCCGAAGGTCCAGCTCTCACATCCGTAGGTGACTACAGGGAAGACCATGGCTTTGACTAGGCGGATCTTTGTTGCCAGTCTGATGTCTCTACTCTTTACTATTTTATCGAGATTGGACATTGCTCTCCTCCCAAGAAGTAAGCATCTTCTGATTTCCTGGCCACAGTCTGCATCTGCAGTAATCTTTGCACCTAGAAATACAAAGTCTGTCACGGCCTCCACGGTTTCTCCCTCTATTTTCCAGTTGTCAATCATTCTTGTTGCCATAATCTTGGTTTTTTTGACGTTTAGCTGCAACCCGGCTTTTGCGCTTTCTTCTTTCACCTTGATTAAAAGACTCCTCAGCTCCTCCTCGCTTTCGGCCATCAGAGTGGTGTCATCTGCATATCTGAGGTTGTTAATGTTTCTTCCAGCAATTTTCACCCCAGCTTTGCTTTCATCCAGCTCCGCACATCGCATGATGTGTTCTGCATACAAGTTAAAAAGGTTGGGTGAGAGTATGCAGCCTTGCCGTACGCCTTTCCCAATCTTGAACCAGTCTGTTGTTCCGTGGTCAGTTCTGACTGTTGCTACTTGGTCCTTGTACAGATTCCTCAGGAGAGAGACAAGGTGGCTTGGGATGCCCATCCCACCAAGAACTTGCCACAATTTATTATGATCCACACAGTCAAAGGCTTTAGAATAGTCAATGAAGCAGAAGTAGATGTTTTTCTGAAACTCCCTGCCTTTCTCCATTATCCAGCGGATATTGGCAATCTGGTCTCTCGTTCCTCTACCTTTTCTAAACCCAGCTTGAACATCTGGCAACTCTCGCTCCATGTATTGCTGGAGTCTTCCTTGCAGGATCTTGAGCATTACCTTACTGACATGAGAAATAAGGGCCACTGTACGGAAGTTGGAGCAGTCTTTCGCATTTCCCTTTTTTGGTATGGGGATATAAGTTGATTTTTTCCAGTCTGATGGCCATTCTTGTGTTTTCCATATTTGCTGGCAAATGGCATGCATCACCTTGACAGCATCATATTTTAAGATTTTAAACAGTTCAGCTGGGATCCCGTCGTCTCCTGCTGCCTTGTTGTTAGCAATGCTTCTTAAGGCCCATTCAACCTCACTCCTCAGGATGATTACTATATTACAATATTACAATTATATTATTACAATTATTACATTGTAATTACAATAATACAGAAAATAAAATACAATGTATATATATATAAATGGTCTGTGCATAATGAGTACCTTCAAAACAAAAGAACCAATGAATGAAATCACACCAAATTTGGCAACAAAACGTCTCACAACACGAGGAGTGACCATCACTCAAAAATTATGATTTTGTCATTTGGGAGTTGTAGTTTCTGGGATTTATAGTTCACCTACAATCAAAGAACATTCTGAACTCCACCAATGATGGAATTGAACCAAACTTGGCACACAGAATTCCCATGACCAACAGAAAATACTACAAGGGTTTGGTGGGCATTGACCTTGAGTTTGGGAGTTGTAGTTCACCTTCATCCAGAGAGCACTGTGGACTCAAACAGTGATGGACCTGGACCAAACTTGGCACAAGCACTCAATACAACCAAATATGAACATAGATGGAGTTTGGGGGAAATTGACCTTGACATTTGGGAGTAGTAGTTACTGGGATTTATAGTTTACCTACTAGAGCATTCCGAACCCTACCAACGACAGAACTGAGCCAAACCTCCCACACAGAACCCCCATGTGGGCCACAGCAACGCATGGCAGGGGACGGCTAGTATAATATAATACAGAAAATAAAATACAATATAATATAATACAGAAAATATAGTACATTATAATATAATGCAGAAAATCATATAATGCAGAAAAATTCAGAAAATATAATATAATATAATGCAGAAAACATAATATAACACAATATAATATAATACATAAAATATAATACAATACAATGTAACATAATATAATGTAGAAAATATAATATCTTCATTGACGTAGCCTGTCCTTTGTTGCCTGGAGGTACCCTCTGTTATGTCAGACCACACAAAGAAGCCATTGAAATCCACAAGCATGTGAAAATTTTCAACAGAAAGAAGGAAACCACAAAAATGTACAAAATCTGGTTATCAGTATTTAAAAAACATCAGGATCAAGAAGTAAATAACAAACACCACTCGGAAACAAAACTCCAGACAGCAAACAATCAAGGGCCAATGAACACCTTTCAAGCAGAGGGTGCCTCCAGGTCGCAAAGGCCAGGCTTTCTCTATGCAGATACTCCCACTGATTGACTTTGCAAACTTGATGGCTACTCCTAGGCTAATTCAAGCTTACTAACTTCAACATTACTATAGTTTGGCAATAAGAAGATATATGACTGAATATAAGTCAAGAATGTGATGCAGCAGCAAAAAAGGCCAATGCAATTTTGTGTTGCTTCAATAGGAATAAAGCCATTGGAAGCCATCCTGAAATATTTGAAAGGGGGGCACAGTGAAGAGGGGGCAAGCTTGTTTTCAGCTACTCTGGAGACTGAGACACAGTAATCTTAGGAGTAGTAGTAGTAGTAGTAGTAGTAGTAATAATAATAATAATAATAATAGTCTCCTTCGGGAGAGATAAAGCAGGGTAAATAATAATAATAATAATAATAATAATAATAATAATTTAAAAAAATAACAAAGGCCTGTCCCGATTCTCCATAAAAAATCTGACCCTTCCAGACAGATGGCCATACAACCCTCATAGGCATTAATAGTTTCATGGAAATAAATAGGGTGATATAATCACAGAATCCTACCATTTGGACCCCAAAGGCCCGCTCAATTCTACCATAAAGGAGGACACCATCCGATCCCTCCCAACAGATGGTCATCCAGCCTCATAGACATGGATAGGTTATTTATTTATCATGTCAATTTTTTAACAAACAGACAAAACAGAGTTTTCAAGCTTGGTAGTTGATTAAATGTCCTTTGACCAGTATCTGGCCACTTGGAGTGCCTCTGGTGTTGCCGCAACAAGGTCCTCCATTGTGCATGTGGCAGGGCTCAGGGTGCATTGCAGCAGGTGGTCAGTGGTTTGCTCTTCTCCACACTCGCATGTCGTGGATTCCACTTTGTGGCCCCATTTCTGAAGGTTGGCTCTGCATCTCGTAGTGCCAGAGCGCAGTCTGTTCAGCGCCTTCCAAGTTGCCCAGTTTTCTGTGTGCCCAGGGGGGAGCCTCTCATCTGGTATCAGCCATTGATTGAGGTTCTGTGTTTGAGCCTGCCACTTTTGGACTCTCGCTTGCTGAGGTGTTCCAGCGAGTGTCTCTGTAGGTCTTAGAAAACTATTTCTTGATTTAAGTCGTTGACGTGCTGGCTGATACCCAAACAACGGATGAGCTGGAGATGTCTCTGCCTTGGTCCTTTCACTATTGGCTGCCACTTCCTGGCAGATGTCAGGTGGTGCAATACTGGCTAAACAGTGTAATTTCTCCTGTGGTGTAGGGCGCAGACACCTCGTGATAATGCGGCATGTCTCATTCAGAGCCACATCCACTGTTTTAGCGTGGTGAGATGTGTTCCACACTGGGCATGCATACTCAGTAGCAGAGTAGCATAGCGCAAGGGCAGATGTCTTCACTGTATCTGGTTGTGATCCCCAGGTTGTGCCAGTCAGCTTTCGTATGATATTGTTTCTAGCACCCACCTTTTGCTTGATATTCAGGCAGTGCTTCTTGTAGGTCAGGGCACGGTCCAGAGTGACTCCCAGATATTTGGGTGCGCTGCAATGCTCCAATGGGATTCCTTCCCAGGTGATCCTCAGAGCTCGGGATGCTTGTCTGTTTTTGAGATGAAAAGCACATGTCTGTGTTTTAGATGGCTTAGGGATCAGCTGGTTTTCCCTGTAATAGGCAGTAAGGGCACCTAGAGCTTCGGAGAGCTTCTGTTCTACCATCTCAAAGCTCCCTGCTTGAGCAGTAATGGCATGACATGGATAGGTACATGTAGAGAAATAGGGGCACAACATAGTCTAATACAGATTAAAACATAGTTCAAAGGCAACAATGAAAGCATATATTAAAACATATCCGTATTAGGCTATATGGTAGAGGAATGGATCTTAATGGTGGGAAAAAAATGGTTCCAACTGAAAGTTGGGAACAGAACAGAATCCTGGTGGTCAGAGCCATTTGGCAGTGGAATCTGTGCAATGGAGTCTCCTTTGGAGGTTTTTAAATAAAGGCTGGACGGCCATCTGTCGGGGGCGGGGATTGCATGGTGTTGTCCTCCCTGGCAAAATAATGGGGTTGGACTTGTATTACAGTTTCCTTGTAGTAATTAGAAAGAAAGAAAAATAGCCTTAACTCTTGGTCCCAGTAAAAACTCCATTGTAATTCACTCAATAGCTTCACAGTGGCCTTCAAATTAGTGGATTTTTCTGCCTTATTGGAGTCATTGTATATGCATTTGTTATTTCTTTCCTGCCACCAGGTGTCCAGAATGGTGAATTGGATGGTTTGATGTATCAATTAAAATAATAATAATAATAATAATAATAATAATAATAGAGGTTGAACTGGGTGGCCTTTGGAGGTCCCTTCAACAGATAGGATTCTCTGATTCAAATAATGGGGCCAAAAGTTGGAAGCAGAACTCACTTTGATCTCTTTGCTTTTCCAGATTGTGAAATGTCGAATCCAGAGTCTTCGAAGGATGATTTTGAAACACAGCAAGGTCAGCATCGTAATAAGGGGATTTTCTATGCCGATTTGGCTCAGAATAGGCTGAGAAATTGCACAGTGTTTGAGGATCTTGGGCTTTTTGTGTCCCCCTTTTTCCTGGCTCAGATTTCACTTGGGAGGTCAAAGCCAACGATCGCGCTTTCCATGACCAGTTCATGAAGAGACACTTCTACTGTCTGAAGAGGAAAAAGTATGCGGTGAGAAGAGGGTTGGAACGCTTTGCATGGTTTGGGAGGAAGGCTCTTCTGCAGACATTAGATTCAATAATAATAATAATAATAATAATAATAATAATTCTGAGAATTGGAAGGGATCTCAAGGGGCCATCTAGTCCAGGCCTGGGAAGGAAGGACATTAGCAAGGAGGGAGGGAGAAAACAAAGAAAGGGAGGGAGGGAGAGAAAGAGAAGGAGGGAGGAAGACAGGAAGGGAGGGATGGAGGGAGAAAGATAGATAGATAGATAGATAGATAGATAGATAGATAGGAAACAGAGAGGGAAAGAAGACAAGTAAGGAAGGAAGGAATAAGAGAGGGAGAAAGAAAGAAAGAAAAGAAGGAAGGAAGGAAGAAAAGGGGGAAGAAGAAAGGGAGGGAGGAAGAAGAAGGGAGGGAGGATGAAAAAAGGAAGAAAAAGAAGGAAAGAAAGGAAACAGAAAGAAGAAAGGGAGAAAATAAGGAAGGAAGGAATAAGAGAGAGGGAGAGAGAAAGAAATAGAAAGAAAGAAAGAAAGAAAGAAAGAAAGAAGAGGGAAGGAGGGAAAGAGAAAAGGAAGAAAGGGAGAAAGGAGGTAGGAATAAGAGAGAGAGGGAGGGTGGAAGAAAGAAATAGAAAGAAGGAGAAAGGAAGAGAGGTAGGAACCAGGGAGGGAAGGAAGTGGAGTGAGAAAGGGAGAAAGAAAGGAAAAAGAGGGAGGAGAAAAGGGAGGAAAAAAGAAAAAAAGGGAAGGAGGAAGGAAGACAGGCAGGAAGGGAGGGAAGGAAGAGAAGAAAGAAAGGGAGCAAGGAAGGAAGGAAGGAAAAAGAAGGAAGGAGGAATGTGGGCAAAAGAATTAAAGGAGATTCTTTGGTGAGGTGGAAGACTTGCTTGGTGGATTTCCATTATTCAAAACCAAGATTTAAAATACTTGCAGTCGACTTTAAATGGACTAGGAGAGAATCCAGAGCTTTGTTGTCGTCTGCCACTGAGGCTGAGAGAGTGTGACATGCTGCGGACAAGCGGGGATTCGAACTCTGACTCTTCCCCTCCACATTCTCGTCCTTCCTTTGCAGGGTAATGCCATCAAGACAGCCAAGTATAACGTGATCACCTTTCTACCCCGCAACCTATTTGAGCAATTCCACCGGATGGCCAACTTGTACTTCCTCTCCATCATTTTGTTGCAGGTGAGACACCTTCCTTCTATAGCCAGGTTTACGGGCAACCAAATGAATGCCTCCAGGGAAACCTTTTTCTCACATTTCAGAGATTGGATCTGTGGGGAGTGTTGTGTTGGATGCAGTGGGGAAGCATGGAATTGTTGTTGTTGTTGTTGTTGTTGTTGTTGTTGTTGTTATCCTGCTTTCCTCCAGGGGACGCAGGATAATCTCATATTTCCTGTGATTTTAGCCAATCAGGGATCACAGTATGATTCAGAGATTGGATCTGTGGGAGTGTTGTGTTAGATGCAGTATCATCATCATCCTACTTTCCTCTAGGAAAACTTCTTACATTTCTTATTATCCCAACCAATCAGTGACTACAGTAAGAGTTGGGAAACAATGGGATTATTATTATTATTATTATTATTATTAATAATAATAATAATAATAATAATTCTAGGGAAAGTTTATCTCACATTTCCTGTAATCATAGCCAATCGGTGCGATTCTAGCTGGCCTATCAGTGTTGAGACCACTGAAAGCATAGGAAGCCAATTCTGGGTGCATCTGAATGGTCGAATGAATGCAGTTCAACACCATTTGCTCCATGCTCTGGAGTCCTGGGAGTTGTAGTTTAGGAAGCTACAACCTTCCTTGGAACTATTGAAACTACAACTCTCACGATTCTGTTGCATTGCGCTGCATTGGCTGTTTGGGTAGTGCACCTTCTCTCCACCTTTTCTGGCCTTCTCTGGATTCAGCCTCTTGGGGATCGTAGCCGATCAGTGAACTGATATCCTTCGACTCGGAGAATTGATCGGCTAAGATGTCTCTGGGAAAGCAGGTGTTTCGCGAAAAGTGTTCCCTGTTTTGGCCCTGCCTTCACCCCATTTTGTTTCCGACTCCAGACGGTCCCCCAGATCTCCACACTTCCCTGGTTTGCCCTGCTCTTCCCTCTTGGCCTCCTGCTTGGCATCCGAGGGGTCCGGGACTTGATTGACGATATCGTGAGTAGACCTTTGGGGTATTATTTTATACAGGTGGATGGGTTGTATTTCCCATTGGACTGGGATGGGACTTATCCTGAGTCAGACTTGCACGTTACTTTATCTACGAAAAATGCTGGAGCCGTTAGACCTCATTGTGAGGAAAATACAGGGTCTTTCCTGCAGTGTCCCCTTTGCCTTTTGGACCTCAATCTATTGCCCTAAAATGTAGCTCTCCTTTAAAATACTCATACAATTTGTGCCTTTAAAGGGCTCCAAAGGAGGAGAAAAATTCCCTATTTGAGATGGTTGATTCCTTTATTGGATAGTCCATATGGTGGTACAAGACGTTCTTGTGATCCTAATACTCCATATTCAATTCCTGCCCTGTTGTAGGACTGTTCTGTTAGATCTCCACCTATCAGCAGGTGGCTATAGAAGGAGGATGAAAGAATCCATCTTTCTCTCTCCTATGTAACTCAGTGTGAGTATCTGCCGATGTTGTATATGACTATTTGATTATTCTAATTGTTTGCAATGACAAGCTGAAAGTGGATCTGCGAATCCTGTTTGTACATAAGGTCAGATGCTGGCAGTGGACTCTGCTGATAGACGGGCTGAAACATGTTTGTGCTGTGAAAAAAACTCTACTGTGTTTTTCTTGTTTCCAGCTTGCAATCATTCAGGAAAGTTGTGATTTGGAAACAATAAATAACCTCATGACCAGCATCCTGTAACACATTTGAACCCCATCAACACTGAGATGTATCGAGCAGGATATAACAATTTCAATTAATACCTTTGGCTTGGAGGGTGGGGTATCCTAATTGGTTGGGATGGCCCATGGAAGGCAATGGGGGTGGGGTGGGGGAATGTGTCCAAGAAGAGGTGATGCTAGGTCCTAGGAGAAAGGACAAAGAAGCTTAAGATTTAGATCTACCTTTTCTTTTTGGGTCTTAGGGACGGCACCGGAGCGACTGGGAAATTAACAGCCGACCCTGTGACATTTTGATTGGAAAAAGGTATGGGAAAGAAGAAGCAGAGGGGGCTTGCTGCAAAGTAAATTGCTGTGAGAGGGCAGGAAGTAGCCAACATGGCTTGGGAAATGGCTAGCAGTACACCGCCAATCAAAACCACAAGGTCACTTTGAACCAGACTCTCAATAGTGTCCTATTTGCTACCACTTCCTTTTCCCTTTCCCTCCACCAGTTTCTGCCCAAGGAAATGGTCTGACATTCACGTGGGAGACATAGTTCGCCTTCAGAAAGACAGCGTCGTGCCGGTAAGCCCCTTGTGTCCCACTTTCAGCCCCTGACGAACTTTTGGCCAGATATTACCGCTCTTCCCATACTTTGTGGGCCTTATAAGTGCAGAAATCTCTCTCTTTGCACAAGCAGCCAGTTGGGATGGATTGCTGGTAGTTGCTGACCCGTGTCTCATTCTCATGTTGTTTGGTTGTTTTTCCTTTCTCAAGGCCGACCTGCTCTTACTCTCGAGTTCGGAGCCCAACAGCCTTTGCTACATAGAGACAATGGATATAGACGGGTAAATGTTATTTGGGACATTTGGCCATTCCCTCTCTAAGTAGTCAGTTTTAATTGTGATTTTTGCACTTTACTCTTGTATTTGAATCTTTGTTCCATGTATTTTGTAGAAATTCATTTTAATATGCATATTTAGAGAATGTTTATGATGATTATATTTTTTAAATATGTTGTAACCCTCCTCAAGCCACGAGGAGAGGCGGATAAAAAATAAAATTATTGTTGTTGTTGTCTCTCAACCCTATCCTATCTAACAGAGTTGTTGTGGTGAGGGTCAAAATGGGGGAAAGGAGAGCCATATATGCTCTTTGTGAACTTGTTGGTGGAGCGGCAGGATTGGAACGGAGCCATACGGAACGATAAAGGAGTCAGCACACAAAGGAAGTGGGGAAACAGTATGCTCCAATCCTAGTACCATGTTTGCTTATATTTGCTTTTAAATTTCATTTTCAGAGAGACGAATCTGAAGTACAGGCAAGCTCTCCTTGTGACGCATGAGCAGCTGTCGTGCGAGGAAGACATGGCTGACTTTGATGGTGAGTCCTTCATTGCCACTTACCAGTGATCCATTCCTTTAGGCTTTCAAGGTGACCCTCTCTGTTGGTATGATTACATCCTCCCTAGATCCTCCAGAGCAATTCTATGGTCAGCATGTTTTTTGGGTTGGTTGTGGGAGGACCTTGGCTTATAGCCTGGAATGGAGGACCACCCCACCGTCCGTCTTCCTTTCATATTTCCCAGGGATCGTAACCTGCGAAGAGCCCAACAGTCGGATGCACAGCTTCATTGGCATCTTGGAGTGGCAGGGTGAGCAATACTCCCTCGACAGCGAGAAGGTCTTGTTGCGCGGGTGCCGCATCCGCAACACCGAGATCTGCTACGGCCTTGTCATATATGCAGGTAACTCTTTCCTGGCTTTTGGAGACTCTCTCAATTTCTGAAGAGCTCTCCAAGGAGCCGAAATCCTTTTGGAGAACTCCTTGGAAGCCGTTCAAATAATTTCTGACTATCAACATGGGTCTCAGAGAGGGTTTGCCTCTGCCTTCCTCTGGGTTTCTCAGACAAAGGGAAGATTCGAACGAACTCTTGAAAAATTCGTAAATCACAAACTACTCGAACACTGTCACGATTCCACCAGAGAAACCCATCTGTGTTGCTTCTTTCCAATGTCTTCCATGCAGGATTCGACTCCAAGATAATGAAAAACTGTGGGAAGATCAAGCTGAAGAAAACCAACCTCAACCGACTCATGGACCGCCTAGTCTTGCTGGTAAGAATCGAGTTTGTCCCGAAGGTTTCTGGATTAGAAAAGAACATATTTTTCCACATTTCAGCCTTAGAGATTCTTAAATAGACCTCTCTTGTTTCTAGTCTTCATTGCATGCAGGCGCGGCTCAACCCATTACGCAAAGTAAGCATTTGCAGTATAGCTGATTTTGCCCAGGGGCGCTCTTGAGGTGCTCTTGGGGGAAAATAGACCTTGACATATATGCGAGTTGTAGTTACTGGGATGTATAGTTCACCTACAATCAAGGAGCATTCTGAACTCCACCAATGATGGAATTGAACCAAAGATGGCACACAGAACTCCCACGACGAACAGAAAATATATATCAGTGATTGGGTGGGGGGAGGGGGGCGCAAAATACTGTTTGCTTACCGTTGAAAATTACCTAGGGCCCCCTCTGATTGCATGGATGCATTCATAGTCTCCATCAATAATAATAATAATAATAATAATAATAATAATAATAATAATAGTATTAAGGATTTGGGATGACTGATAGCTCTAGGCATGAGTCAGTAACGCCTTTTTTCATGTCAGGAGTGACTTGAGAAACTGCAAGTAGCTTCAGGTATGAGAGAACCATATCCCAAAGGGGACTCGGGCCAGCGTATATGAGGTCAAGCCCTGTAGTGAGAGAATTAGCCGTCAGCAAGGACATTGCCCAGCGGACGCTCGGATGTTTTGATCTTTTACTATCCCTGTGGGAGGCTTTTCTCATTTATTTATTTATTTACAGTATTTATATTCCACCCTTCTCACTCCGCAGGAGACTCAGGGCAGATTACAATGCACATATACATGGCAAACATTCAATGCCATTTAGACATTATATAGACACAGAGGCATTTAGCATTATAGCTTCCCCCCTGCCCCCCCTCCCCGGCTTAATGAGGGTATGCTCGATTCTGGCCACAGGGGGAAGTGTCACTTCACTGTCCACTTCTGACACTGAGTCTTTTCATGGAGTACTTCCTCATTCTTCTGCACGCTGCTGGGAGGTTTTATGTCGTAAGTTAGTTAAATTAGCCTCCCCGCATAAAGCGGTACCTAAACTTCCTACTTGACAGATGCAACTGTCTTTTGGGCTGCATAGGTCAACAGCAAGCTAGACTATTAATGGTTGGGAGCTCACTCCAACCCAGGCTGGCTTCGAACACATGACCTTTCGGTCAGTAGTGATTTAATGCAGCTGGCTACTAACTAGCTTTGCCACAGCCTGGTCTCATGTCCCTGCATGGGGAGTTGGAGCTGACAGGGGAGCCCATCCGTGCTTTCCCTGAATTCAAACCTACGACCTGTCGGTCTTCAGTCCTGCCAGCACAAGGGTTTAACCCATTGTGCCACCGGGCACTCCTGATGGATTGTGAATAAAACTTATTAGTTATATTTGTGAATATAACTTAGTTATAGTTATAAATTATATTATTGGTTATTTATTGTGGTTATACTAAGGCGGGATTTGTAATTGTCTATATGCAGATCCCAGATCTGTTGTTTTGCTTACTCTAGCCATTGGACAAGGTGACTCGTTCATCTGCATACTGGAAAACCTAGGAAATTTGCAGAAAGACATTTGCCGGGCATCAAAACCCGAGTAGTTCTGATTTGCCCAAATTTGTGTCCTGATCCTTCTTCCTTCCTTTCCTGAGATTGTGGCGGCGCTCTTGGTCATCTCCTTCGGCCTGGCCATCGGCTCTGGTGTTTGTGCAGAGAAGTTCCGCCAGGAGCACGGCTACCTCTCTGTCTTCTATGACAGTATTAGCGCAGTCGAGTATGCCTTCATGGCCTTCTTCGGTTTCATCATTCTCCTCAGCCTGGTCATCCCCATGTCCATGCTCATCACGTGAGTGAGGCACCTATCCTTCCTGAAGCGTCCTTCTGGAGCTCTCCGAGGTTCTGAGTCTGGTAGAGGAAATGGTTATTCAGGAGCTTGGAGAGCGCATTGGAGAGCAGGAGGCAGCCCATGCATTACTACTAAACTTCTCACTCTCCTTCTACTTTCTCCTCCTCTTCCTCTGTCTTTCTTTTCCTCTGCCTTCTTCTTCCTTCTCCTCCTCCCTCTTCCTCTTCCTTTTCTTCTGTCTTCTTCCTCCCTCTCTTTCCTTTTTCTTCTCCTTTCTTCTCTCCTCCTCTCTTTTCCTCTGCCTCCTTCATTCTCCTTATCCTTCCTTTTCCTTCCCCATTTTCTTTCTCCTCTTCTACCTCCTCTCTCCTTCCTTTGCTCTGCCTCCTTCTTCCTACTCCCTCTTTCTACCCTCCTCCTCTTTCTCCTTCTTTTCCCACTACCTTCTTGTTTCTCGTCCTCCTATTGTCCTCCTTTTTCCTCCTCTTTCTTTTTCCTTTCCCTCTGCCTTCTTTCTCCTCCTTCCTTTTGTCTCCTCCTTTTTTCCTACTCCTCTTCCTCCTCTTCCTACTTCCTTTCCCTCTGCATTCCTCCTCCTCTTGCTATATCTTTATTTTCCTTCTTTTCCATCCTCCTTGATCCTTTTCCTCTGCTGTCTTCTTTTTCCTTCTCCTCCCTCTTCCTCTTCCTCTTTCCCTTCCCTTCCCTTGTCTTCTTCTTCCTCCTTTCTTTCTTTTCCCCATCCTTTTCTTTTTCTCCTCCACCTCCTTCCTTTTCCTTTTCTTTCTCCTTCTCCTTCCTTTTCATTCTTCTTTTTCCTCTTCCACCTCTCCTTTTCGCTCTACCTCCTCCTTTTTCTTTCTCCCTCTTCCTACCTCTCCTATTTCTCCTTCCTTTCCCTCTGCATTCTTCCTATTCCTTTTTCCTCCAACCACTTTTTTCTTCCTCTCCTTTTCCTCCTCCTCCTTCCTTTTCCTCTACCTTCTTCCTCTTTTCCCTCTTCCTCTTTTCTCCCTGTTTCCTTTCCAAGCTGAGCTCAACCCAGAGAATCTGCCGTGCTTTGCTTTGACCCGATTTGACTGGGAAGGGACAGAGGAATGCATATTGCCTTTTGCCCCTTTGGACTCCCCTTGCAGCCATTGAAGTGAAGTGAGAACAAAGGAGGGGGAGGTGGTAGGAGATGCTGGGACATTCTCCTGATCTGCCAAAAAGCAGGACAACAAAGGAGCAAATGGGGGTTGGGTTACAATGCGGGGGGAAGAGAGGCATTTCCGAAATCAGAAGGCGATCTCTTTCTCCAGGTTCGAGTTCATCTATCTGGTCAACAGCTGCTTCATCAATTGGGACCTGGAGATGTACTGCGTCGAGAAGGACACACCAGCCAAGGCCCGCAGCACCAGTCTCAATGACCAGTTGGGCCAGATCCAGTATGTCTTTTCGGACAAGACAGGGACCTTGACCCAGAATATCATGACCTTCAAGAAATGCTGCATCAATGGGAAGATATACGGTACGATGTTGGTGATGAGATTCCTTATTATTATTATTATTATTATTATTATTATTATTATCATTGTTGTTGTTATTATTATTGTTGTTGTTATTATTATTATTATTATTATAGAATGGGACATAACTAGGAAGCTGTGTGAATGGACACTTTTTAGGATACATTGACATTATTGTTATTATTATTATTATTACTATTATTATTAATATCCCACTTTTTCCTCTCCACAAAGGAGCCTTATATTGTGTATTGCATTGGTTTTAGCACTGCCTGCCACTTTGAGCCTCTGTTAAGAGAAAATAATAATAATAATAATACTTCCATGAACTACAGATCCCAAGCTTCGATACTCTTGACTGCTGAAAGAAATCTTTCTTGGAGTTCATCTACACCCAGTGCTATGGAACCCTGGGATTTGTAGTTTGATGGTCGATCAACGCAGTTCAACACCACTTTACCTGCCATGTCTCAATGGTATGGAATTCTGGGATTTGTAGTTTGTCAAAGCAGAGGAGGCCAGAGACATAGCAAAACTATAACTCCCAGGATTCCATACTGTCCCAAATCCTGCTCAAGGCAATAAGATTCCCCGAAGTTGTAGTTTTCCAGGGTGACGGTGCCTTGCCAAACTACATCTCCTATAGTGATTCAAGTGGTTTCCAACTGCATTCTCTCTTAATGCTATGCTAAGGAAGCCTTGGAGTTGTAGTTTGCCTCTTGGACTAGGAAGGCTTTCCAAAAACTGCAACTCCCAGGATCCCAGAGCATTGGAATTATAATAACCAAGCAAATTCACAGGGCTTGGTCTGATTTCCAAGGATGGTGATCTTATTATTAATATTTTTAATAATAATAATAATAATAATAATAATAATGATAATAATAATAATAATATAATAATAATAATATTTCCCTTTGCAGGCTCAGGCTCCAGCGGCAAAGACAAAACCTCGGTAGGTGAGACGTTTCATCCATGAATTGTGTAGTTTCTCTACGGCCTTGTCGTTCTGGGATCCCAGGATTTTTAGTTTTGCAAGGTCTTTAGCCTCCTCTGCCCCCCAAAAAGCTTGAGCCCTGCCAAACTACTCAGCACCCAGGGCTTGAGTCTCCCTGCCCTTGAAATACAGGAATGTATGGCTTGATGGTGTGTGTTTTCCTTGCTTGAAACAAACAAACCTCAGTGTGCAGTTTTGACATTTGTCCCCCCATCTGCTTTTGCCTTTCTTCCCAGCCCAAGACCATGGGCTTCTATGACCGCTGCCTCTTGGATACTGTCCAGCAAAACACCGACCCTGTGGTGCGGGAATTCATGCGCTTACTGGCCCTTTGCCATACGGTGATGGTGGAGCAGAAGGATGGTGAGCTGGGAAAGGGGCTCCCAATTAACCGGGACTCCCCTTCCTTAATAGTACCTAATAATCCCTAATAGTGCCTAATATTTTTTTTAAATAGTCCCTAAGGGGTCACGGTAGCACAGTGGGTTAAACTGACAGCTGCAGAAAATCTTGCTGACCGGAAGGTTGGCAGTTCAAAGCCGTAGGTCAGGGTGAACTCCCCCTGTCAGCCCTAGCTTATGCCTACCTAGCAATTCAAAAACAATAATGTGAGTAGATCAATAAGTACCGCTTTGGTGGGGAGGTAAAAGTCGCCCATAAAGATATGGCGGCAATTCGATCAGGAAGGCATCCATGGACAACAGCATGGAAAATGGAACAAGAGCACCTCCCTATGGCCGGAGTTGAGCACAGCCTCCAGAGGCTGGAGATGGAAAGGGGGAAGCCTTTGCCTCTGCCTGTGTACTGTCTGTCTTTGTTGTTAATTGTATAACAGCATTGAATGTTTGCCATATATACATATTCTGTAATCTGCTCTGAGTTCCCTTGGGGAAATAGAGCGGAATATTAATAAAGTATATTATTAATAGTACCCAATAATCACCCATAGTCCCTATGAGTCCTTAACAGAGCTTGAGAGTTCTGGTTGCCTAAATTCTGGTTAACTGAGGGTCAACTATATTGACGTATGCTCTTAGTTAACCAGAGCTGATGGCCATCTGTGAAGGGTGCTTTCATGATGTCTTCTTTTAAGGCAGAATGGGGTTGGACTGGGTGGCCTTGGGGGGGGGGGGCTTCCAAATTCTAGGATTTTATGATTCTACTAGCCATCCCCTGCCACACGTTGCTGTGGCCCACATGAGGGTTCTGTGTGGGAGGTTTGGCCCAATTTTATCGTTGGTGGGGTTCAGAATGCTCTATGATTGTAGGTGAACTATAAATCCCAGCAACTACAACTCCCAAATGTCAAGAATCTATTTTCCCCAAACTCCACCAGTGTTCACATTTGGGCATATTGAATATTTGTGTAGAGTTTGGTTCAGATCCATCATTGTTTGAGTGCACAGTGATCTCTGGATGTAGGTGAACTACAACTCCAAAACCAAAGGACACTGCCCACCAAACCCTTCCAGTATTTTATGTTGGTCATGGGAGAACTGTGTGCAAAGTTTGGCTCAATTCCATCGTTGGTGGGGTTCAGAATGCTCTTTGATTTTAGGTGAACTATAGATCCCAGCAACTACAACTCCCAAATGACAAAATCAATTTTTTTGAGTGAAGGACATACATTGGGTTGTTAGGTGTCTGGTGTCCAAATTTGGTGTCAATTCCTCCAGTGGTTTTTGAGTTCTGTTAATCCCACAAACGAATATTACATTTTTATTGATATAGATGTTGGTCTTCCTTTGCCTTCATTTGCTTCAAGGGCCTTATTCTCATATGCAGAGTTTCTAGTCTGACCTAGTATGGGGCATAGTCTCAAGCATCGACGGCGATTATATTTTGCAGGTCAATTGCTTTACCAAGCGGCTTCACCGGATGAAGAAGCTCTGGTTTCTGCAGCTCGGGATCTCGGCTATATCTTCTTATCAAGGACGCAAGACACCATCACCATCCAGGAGCTGGGCATCCAGCGGACCTATAAGGTCTTGGCCATCTTGGACTTCAACAGCGTCCGCAAACGGATGTCTATCCTGGGTGAGCACCCATAAACCTTTCTATAAATCAGTCCAATTCTCCTGTCTTTCGATACAAAAAAATGGCCAGGGAATGACATTTTGGGCATTTTTGTTGGAAATAGCAACCTTCCAAGCCTCCACTGACTCCACTACAATTATTAGCCTGCATTCTATGTGTATGTCGATTTGCCAGTTTGGCTTTCCACTTTGATGTGGGAGGAGTTATAGATGTGATTGTACTGAGCATGTGCAAATTCAGGACTCCATTTTGTTTTTCAGTTTGCTTTTGGTAGAGATTCACATTTGCCAGACGAAGGTGACATCATTTTTACCTTTGCAATAAGGTTATGGTGCACTGGAATTTCCAATAGATTGTGAACTTTTCAATAATTTTGGTGGCCATTTCCTCCTTGCAGTGCAAGACCCCGAAGGCTGCCTCCGGCTCTACACCAAAGGAGCCGACACAGTGATTCTGGAGCGGTTGCGGAGGGACCCTGTCAGCGAGGGCTACACCGTCAAGGCCTTGGATGTGAGTCCTGCTCCAAGTTATTTGGAAGACACCTACAATGCAGACAAGCTTCAGAGGGCATCTATTTCTCCTTGTGTTTATGCCTCCCTGGCCCAGGGCATCAGCAAGTTAAACATGAGCCAACAATGTAATGTGGCGGCAAAAAAAAGCCAATGGGATTTTGGCCTGCATAAATAGGAATATAGTGTATAGATCCAACAAAGTCATGCTACCCCTCTATTCTGCCTTGGTTAGACCACACCTGGAATATGGTGTCCAATTCTGGGCACCACAATTGAAGTGAAATATTGACAAGCTGGAATGTGTCCAGAGGTGGGTGACTAAAATGATCTGGAGAACAAGCCCTATGAGGAGCGGCTTAAAGAGCTGGGCAAGTTTAGCCTGAAGAAGAGAAGGCTGAGAGGAGACATGATAGCCATGTATAAATATGTGAGGGGAAGTCATAGGGAAGAGGGAACGAACTTATTTTTTGTTGCCCTGGAGACTAGGACACAGAGCAATGGCTTCAAATTACAAGAAAAGAGATTCCATCTGAATATTAGGAAGAACTTCCTGACTATGAGAGCTGTTCAGCAGTGGAACTCTCTGCCCCGGAGTGTGGTCGAGGCTCCTGCTTTGGAAGCTTTTAAACAGAGGCTGGATGGCCATCTGTCAGGGGTGCTTTGAATGGAATTTTCCTGCTTCTTGGCAGCGGGTTGGACTGGATGGCCCATGAGGTCTCTTCCAACTCTATGATTCTATGAGTCTATCATGCCAATTAGATTCAAGGAGGCAATAGTAAGACTTTTGTTAAAGAAACCGGCACTGGATCCCACTCAGCTGAGTAATTATAGGCCAGTTTCCAATCTCCCCTCCCTGGGCAAGGTTCTAGAGAAGATAGTGACCTGACATTTCCAAAGTTTCTTGAATGAAACCGATTATCTGGATCCATCTCAGTCTGGTTTCAGGCCCAACCACAGGACAGAGACGGCATTGGTCGCCTTGGTGGATGATCTATGAAGAGAACTAGACAGGGGGAGTGTGTCCCTACTAGTTCTCCTGGACCTCTCAGCGGCTTTCGATACCATTGATCATGGTATCCTTCTGGATTGTCTCTCTGGGATGGAACTGGGAAGCACTGTCCTGTAGTAGCTCCGTTCCTTCCTGGAGGGTGGGACCCAGATGGTGGTGCTGGGAGACTCCTGTTCAACTCCCTGGCCTGTGGCCTGTGGCCGGATCACAGAACACATATACGACAAACATTCAATGCTGTTATACACTGACAGGACAGAGAACAGTACAGATAGAGGTATATAGGTTTTCCCATTTTCGGGTTCTTGGAGGTTGTGCTCGATTCCGGCCACCGGGGCGGGGGGTGCTGTCACTTCAGCCTCCATGTTCACAGACTTCCTCCTTTTTGATCAAACTGCCAGCATTTTCTGGTGCCATTAAAATACCTCCCCGCGTCAGCGATACCTATTTATCTACTCATAGCTGTTTTCGATCTGCTAGGTGGGCAGTGAGCTGGGCTGAAGGTCGGGCACTCACCCTTGACCCAGGCTTTGAACTGCCAACCTGTCAATTGGCAAGATTTATTACAGCAGCTCATTAACCTGCTGTGCTAAAGCCCGGCTCTTCCAGAATAATTAATCTGTCTAATTCTATGTATTGTTGAAGGCTTTCATGGCCAGAATCACTAGGTTGCTGTAGGTTTTTCAAGCTGTATGGCTATGTTCTAGAAGCATTCTCTCCTGATGTTTCACCTGCATCTATGGCAGGCATCCTCAGAGGTTGTGAGGTCTGTTGGAAACTAGGCAAGGGGGGTTTATATATCTGTGGAATGTACAGGGTGGGAAAAAGAACTCTTGTCTGTTGGAGGTAGGTGTGAATGGTGGTTGTTAGAATGGTCCAGCATTTCTGTGTCCTCAAATAATATGCTGTGTCCAGGTTGGTTCCTCAGGTGCTCTGCTATGGCTGACTTCTCTGGTTGAAGTAGTCTGCAGTGCCTTTCCTGTTCCTTGTTTCGTGTCTGGGCAATGCTGCTGCATTTGGGGGTCCCTATGTAGACTTGTCCACAGCTGCATGGTATAGAGTAGACTCCTGCAGAGGTGAGAGGATCCCTCTTGTCCTTTGCTGAACTTAGCATTTGGTGGATTTTCTTGGTGGGTCTGTAGATAGTTTGTAGGTTGTAGGTTTTGTTTCCTCATCAGCTTCCCTATGCGGTCAGTGGTTCCCTTGATGTATGGCAAGAATACTTTTCCTCTGGATAGATCTTTGTCTTGACTCTCATGGCTGGACTACTCTAACAACCACCATGTCAGACTACATAGAAAAGCCATTGAAATCCACAAGCATGTGGACAATTTCATCAGAAAGGAGGAACCATGAAAATGAACAAAATCACAACAGTAAATAAAGAAAAACACTCAAACACAGGGGAACTCCAGTCAAGAAGGAATCAGGGACAGCTAATCACCACTCAATAAAGGATTCCCCAGACAGTAAGCAGACACGCCTTGAAACTGTCAGGCCGAGATTGCTGAGATTGCTGGGTGAAACGTCAGGAGAGATTGCTTCTAGAACATAGCCATACAGCCCGAAAAATCTACAGCAACACTGTCTAATTCTGTTTTAATTTCCTCTGAAAGTCTTATAAAATTCAGTTCATCCAGGTATTGGTCCATTTTTAAAATCTATCTGAATATTTTTATATAAATTCCTATAATGATCTTCAAATATCTTATAAATGCATTGCATATCGGTGATTGTTTCTCTTTTGTTCTTTATTTTAATGATTGATGCTTATTGTGTATTAGATGATCCTTGAGGTATCCTAACTGGTGATCCTACATTGAGATTGGGGTTGGACTGGATAGCCTTTGGGGGACTCTTCCACTTCCAGAATTCTGCAATTCTGACCATACTGCCTCCTCCCCCTTTCAACCGAGATCTCTTCCCCCTTCATTGTCTCCAACCTTTGTCCTTTCTTCCCCTGTTTGCTCCAATCCCACAGAGTTTTGCCCAGGAGACTTTGCGGACTTTGTGCCTCGCTACCAAAACAGTGAATGCGCAGGACTTTGAAACCTGGAGCAAGAAGCACCATGAAGCCAGCGTCGCATTGCAAGGCCGGGCTCAGAAACTGGACAAAGTGTATGAGGAGATAGAGCACGGTCTCCAGGTAGGATCCCGTCAGGTCCTGTCGTCTACATTTTGTAGTTAGCTTTCATCCCTCATTCCTAGCCGGAAAGGGTTCTGACTAGATGAACTTCTCCGTAAGGTCACCATAATGTCCTGAAGATTTATTTGTGGTTGTTGGGAATGCAGGGAGGAGACTGTGGGAGTGTTCTCCGGTTCTGGGATGTTTGTCAATGACAAGCAAGGCTGGCTTGAGCCCTGCCAATTGTTTCTGAAAAACACTTCCAGCTCCTGGGTGCCACGGCCATCGAAGACAAGCTGCAAGATGGGGTCCCAGAGACGATCCACCTCCTCAAAAGAGGAGGCATGAAAGTATGGGTGCTCACCGGAGACAAGCAAGGTATGGAGTAGATGTAGGCTTGAAGGGTCACTCCTTTGTAGCCCTCTCTTCCAAAGTTTGGGAACAGTTGGGAATGAGGTGAAGATAGGAATCACATCTCTGGTAGGTTTCCATATTTCATATATGATTTTCTCGGTCCTGCAGAGACGGCTGTCAATATTGGTTTTGCCTGCGAGCTCCTTTCTGATGACATGACCATCCTGGAGGAAGATGTGGTCAGGTGAGGTGGCAGATGGGTGTGCGGAGACCTTGGAGAAGTTACTTTCTTAGATTTTGAGAGCTTGGGTCTGACGAGATGCAAATACAGGATATGTGAAGATGATCCCAGGGGACTGAAGTGGGTTGCCGTAGCCAAGCAGGGATTTCAGATGGATCTCCTGGTGTCCATGTCAAACCAGGACATCATGCTGCCTTTCGTGGCTCAGGAGATCTACTTCACTCCTTGCTTTTCTCCTAGAGAGATCCTTGAGCCGTCTTGGTACAGCAGCAGCAGCAGTCTTGCCAACAGCAAGGAATCGCTTTGCAACGGCTCTTTCCAGCCCTTCCAGACATCGTCCATCTATGGAAAGAAGGCCCTGGTGGTCACAGGGGACTTCTTGGTAAGACGAATCATGACCAAAAGCTGTGTTTGTAATATAAGGATATTATTTTCCCACTTGCAGACACAAAGGTAGAAGCTTGGCGCTCAATTATCTCCAGGTCTTTAAAAGGCCACTATGTAAATGATGGAGCAAGCTTGTATTCAGCTTCTTTGGATGTTAGGACTCTAATGGATGGATTCAGAGGTTGGATCTTTGAAGCACCACCTTATAGTCCTATCACCTGGGAGCTTGTATTCTACTTCTCCAGATGGTAGAATTTGAACTGATGGATTCAGAGGTTGGGTCTTTGAAGGACTACTTGGTAGTCTTATCATCTGGTGTGAACTTATCTTCTGTTTTTCCAGATGGTAGGACTTTGAATCAATGGATTCAGAAGATAGGTCTTTGAATGACCACCTTGTAGTCCTATCATCTGGAGTGAAGTTATCATCTGCTTCTTCAGGTGGTAGGACTTGAATGGACGGGTGTAGAGATTGGGTCTCATAGTCACATCACCAAGCGAGAGCTTGTATTCTGATAGATTCAGAGGTTGGATCTTTGAAGGACCACTATGTAGTCCTATCCTCTGGAGCAAGTTTGTTGTCTGCTTCTGCAGACATTAGGACTTGAACTGATGGATTCAGAAGACAGATCTTTGAAGGATGACCATGTAGTGCTACCGCTTGTCCCTACCAGATCAGGACAGCTGGAGAGTATTGTTGTCTCTTTTATTTCACAGGACAAAATCTTCCACATGGAGGGGGAGAAGAGGGCAAAGAGGAAAAAGTGCCTTTTGGAGTATTTTGGGTGTCGTAAGGCAGACCCTGAGAAGGACCAAGGGCACTTGGTGGAGCAGGCCTTTGTGGAGCTGGCCACTGAGTGCCAGGCTGTGATCTGTTGCCGGGTGACTCCCAAGCAGAAAGCATTGATCGTGGAGATGGTCAAGCGGCACAAGAACGCCATCTCCTTGGCCATCGGAGACGGGGCCAACGATGTCAACATGATCAAAAGTGAGCTCACTGCTTTGTTTCCTTTGAGTGGGGGCAGGGTGGGCAAGAGTCCGTCATAAACCAAGTATGTCCCCCAGTGTCTGGACACCCAGGACAGTCCTTTGCTTGACTGGTGAAACACGACCCTTGTAGGTGATGTTGAGGAGGCCACTGAAGGTGGTGTCAGCTTTGAGTTGGACAATCCTGGGTTTCGTTCGCAGGGCTCCAAAGTCCTTCTCACCTTCCCCAATTTCACCCCAGTTCCCTTTTGTTGCCTCTTCCTCACCAGCCGCCGACATCGGGGTGGGCATCAGTGGGCAAGAAGGGATGCAAGCGGTCCAGTGCAGCGACTATGCCTTGGCTCAGTTCTGCTACCTCCAGAGGCTCCTTTTCGTCCATGGACGCTGGTCCTACATCCGGATCTGCAAGTTCCTCCGCTATTTCTTCTACAAGACTTTCGCGGGCATGATGGTGCAGATCTGGTTCGCTTTCTACACAGGGTTCACAGCCCAGGTGGGCTCCAATTGATTCTCTCTCCAGAGTTGTTTTGGGTTTTTAGTCTGAACTTTTAGACTTAAAGGGAGTTCAGCTCCTGGAATCCCTGAAGTTTGCCTATCTTGATGGGGACTCCCAAAAGCTGAAGCTCCTAAACATCTGAAGGATCAAAACAGGGGTCTCCAAACGAAGGCCCACGGGGCTGATACAACCCATAAGCTTATTTACTCAGCCCAAGCCCTAAACTTCAGGCTACTGCTGCCATTTGTGTCCTGCCATTTCCACCACCTACTTCTTGTTTCTTAACTCTCCTTTCCTTTCCTTGTCTAGAGGACAAGCAATGGATTTGGGGTTCTGCAGATGGAGGAATGCTCTAATCTCACATTTTTGCTCTTCCATCTTAGCCACTTCTGGAAGGCTGGTTTCTTGCTTTGTACAATGTTTTCTACACTTCATATCCTGTTCTGTGCATGGGGATGTTTGAACAGGTAAGCATCTTAATACTTCAACATTTTCCTCACTTGTGTGCCAAATATGACATGAGAACTCTGGCAAGAAATGTCCACCTGCTGGATAAGCATTTTAGCACATTTTTCATCCAAGTAAGAGAATATTATCATGTGTCAAAGCACACTAACTTTCCTTCTCTTCCTCACCCATCTAGGATGTGAGTGCCAGAAAAAGCCTACATTTCCCAGAACTCTACAAGGTGGGCCAGGAGAACCGGCTTTTCAATTTCCGGACTTTCTGCGTTTCTTTCCTCCATGGCTCCTGTGTCTCTTTGGTCAACTTCTACATCACTCTTTGGGCCATGGGGGATCGAGCAGGTGTTCGGGTCGTTGGTGATTATCAATCCTTCGGCATGATAGTTGCCACCTCAGCCATAATGACTGTCACTGCTGAGGTGAGACTTGGATCAATGGTTTCTCTGCTCAAATGTTGGCCAAGGAAAGTTCTTCCACAAAGTTTATGTGTCCTCAGAACCATGATGTTGTCCAAGGAGATGTAAACCACCTTCTTCTGCAATGTCTTTGTCTCCTCGATACTAAGATGTTGCAAAAGGAGATAAAAAGAATGTTCTTCCACAATGTCTTTGTGTATTCAGCACAAGGATGTTGCCTAAGGAGGTAGAAACCATCTCCTTACACAATGTCTTTGTGTCCTTAGCACAGTGATATTGTCCAAGGAGGTATAGATCATCTCCTTACGCAATGTCTTTGTGTTCTCAGTATGTTGTCCAAGGAGGTACAAACCATCTCCTTCCATAACATTTTTGTGTATTCAGTGCAAGGATGTTGTCCAAGGAGCTACAAACCATCTCCTTACACAATATATTTATGTCTTCAATACACGGATGTTGCACAAGGAGGTACAAACCACCTGCTTACACAATGTATTTATGTCCTCAAAACAGTGATGTTGTCCAAGGAGATATAAACCTTCTCTTTCTGCAATGTCTTTGTCTCCTTGATACAAGGATGTTCAAAGAGATACAAACCATCTCCTTACACAATTTCTTTGTGTCTTCATTCAGTATGTTGTCCAAGGAGATATAAACCATCTCCTTACTCTTTGTCTCAATACAAGGATCCTGCCCAAGGAGTTACAAACCATCTCTTTGTATCCTTGGTACAAGAATATTTCACAAGAGATACAAAGAACATACTTCCACAACATCTTTTGTCCTTGGCACAAGGATGCTGCTCAAGGAGGTACAAACCATCTCCTTACACAATGTATTTATGTCCTCAAAACAATGATGTTGTTTGAGGAGATACAAAGAACGTCCTCTGCAACATCTTTGTTCATTCAGCACAGTGATGTTGTCCAAGGAGGTACAAACCATCTCTTTGCACAATGTCTTTATCTCCTCGATACAAGAATGTTGCCCAAGGAGGTACCAATCTCCTTCAGTGACATGTTCCTAAAACGTATATGGTGGAGGGTTAACTACACGTTTTCTAGGCCTTCCAGAGTGAAATCTTGGACAGACCAGGAAATCACTTCTCAAGCCTTGTTCTCCTTGTCTATCTGGATAGATCATGATGGAGGTCAAATTTTGGAACATCTTCTCTGTGCTGGCCATTGTGGTGAGCCTGGCTTTCTACTGCCTGTTCTCCTATATCACACAAAGTTTTGATGCCTACAGAACATCTTACATTGCGTTCCCTTATCCGGGTAAGACCTTGCTTTGCAGGGGGTTTGCGTCTGATAGCATGACTCCCAACCCTCTACAAGATTAATGGGGGGAGGGGGGGTGTCTCTCTAAAATTACTCCTCCAGCAATTCTATAGTATGCTTCCTCTGGAGGACTTCTCTAGGTATTTTGTAGGTCCTCCAGCAAGACATTGGGTACATTGTTACTAGTCATCAGGTTTGATTGTAACTATGGTTTCAGGTAACCAAGGTTCATCCAGGAATGTGGATATGGAGGTCTTGCTGTATATATACCCTATTTACTCAAATCTAATCCTAACCTTTTTTTTGGAAAAAATGACCTCACCAAAATTAGGGTGCACATAACTATTGTGTCATACGATGATTTTGGTCCTGAGCCCAAGCAAAAGGGGAAGCTGCTTCAGGAGCCTCTGGTGCTCCTCTTTGAGGTCCGTCATCTCTAATTTAATGGACATGGCTCAATGCTATTTGATCCAAGGATTTTGGTCCTGGATGGAGATGATTTTCTTACTTGTTCCACTGTTAGTAGTATTAAATCCCTATATGGACCTCCCTTGCCCTGGTTGAGCCATGAACAGTGCCTTCCTTCCCTCCTTAGATGCCGCCAAGAATGCCCTCACAGATCCAACAAGCCTCCTGGTGATCTTGCTCTGTGTGATGGTCAACGTCGTTGCTTCCCTCACTGTCCGCTTTGTGGATGGCTGTTTCAGCTCCACCGACATGTCCGATGTGAGTAAGAGAGCCAGGCCAGAACTGCATCTTCTTCTGGACTGTGGGCCGATGGGGACTTCATGTTGGGGTGGTCAAGCCAATATGGGTTTTAATCTGAGGTTCAGACTGGTTGGTCTTTCCAGCTCTACAAACTTGTCCGACACACTGAATGATCTCTTTCTCCCCACCTTTCATCCCCTTTTCACAATTTCCCTTCACCCCTTCTACATTCCTCCCCTTCCTTCTCCTTCCCTCTTTCCTTCCCTTCTCACTTCCTTCCTCTCTCCTCCCTCCCTCTTTCTTTTCTTCCATCTCTCCCTCTCCTTTTACTTCTCTCTCCCTTTCCTTCCTTCCTACCTTCTTCCCCTTCCTCTTTCGTCTTGCTTCCTCTTTTCCTTTCCTCCCTCCATCTTCTGTCCTTCTTCCACTTTCTCCTTCTTTCGATCACTGTTTACTTCCTTGCTTCTTTCCCTCACATCCTCTCCTTCTTCTCTTCCCTCTATTCTCTTCCCATATCTGTTTTTCCCTCCTTCTTTCATCTTACCTTCTTCCCCTCCCTCCTTCCCTCCTTTCCTTCCTTGCCTCCCACCTTCCTTCCATCCCTCTATTCCCTCTCTTCCTATCCTTCTGTCTTCCCCTCCCTCTCCTTACTTTCTATTCTTCCTCCCACCATCTTCTTTCTTCTTTTCATTTTCTTCTCCTTCCCTCTATCCCTCTGTTCCCTCCCTCCTTTCTTCCTCTCCTTACTCCCTCTTCTCCCTGTATTCCTTCCTCACATTCCTCCTTCACCCTTTCCTCTTCCCATCCTTCCTTCCTACTTTTGTCCTCTCCCTCTCCCCCTTCCTCTTTCCCTCCATTCATTCTCTCCGTCTCTCTCGTCGCTCTCTCGGTTCAACTCTCTCTCTCTTCCCTCCTCTCCTCCCACTTCCTTCCCTTTATCCTCTCTCCATCCTTTCTTTTCTGCCACTCCTTCCTTCTTCCCTCCCTCTCCTCCCTATTCCCTCCTCACATCCCTCCTTCTCCCTCTCGCCTTCCCTCTCCTCCCTACCTACTTTGTTCCCTCCCTCCCTTTCATTCCCTCTCTCCCTTTCTCTCCCCTCCTTCTTCTTCTCCTTTATTCCCTCTCTCTTCATCCCTCCCTCTTGACCATTTCTTCCTTCCTTCCTTCTTCTCCTTCTTCCCTCTATTACCTCCTCACATCTTTCCTTCTCCCTCTCTCCTTTCCCTCCCTCCTTCCTTCCTACTTCCATCGCCTTCCTCTTTCCCTCTTCTTTCTCTCCCCCCACGCTCAACCTTCCTATCTCTCCTCCTTCTTTTCCCCACTTCCCTTTAACCTCTCTCTTCATCCCTCCCTCTCTGCCACTCCTCCCTCCCTCCCTCTATTCCATCCCCATATCCCTCCTTTCCCCCCTCTCCTTTCCCTCTACTTCCTTCCTACTTTTGTCCCCTCCCTCTCTCCCTCCCTCTTTCCCTCCATTCCTTCTCTCCCTCCCTCTCCACTCAACCTTCCTCTCTCTCCCTTCCTTCTCCTTCTTCTTCCTTCCCTTTATCCTCTCTCTTCATCCCTCCCTCTTGGCAACTCCTTCCTTCATGTCTCCCACTCCTCCTTCTATTCCTTCCCCACATCTCTTCTTCTCCCTCTCTCCTTTCCCTCTCCTTCCTAATTTCCCTCCCTCCCTTTCTCCCTCCATTCTTTCTCTTCTCCCTTCCTTCTTCTCCCCCTTCCTTTCCTTTATCCTCTCTCTTCATCCCTCCCTCTTGGCCACTCCTTCCTTCTTGTGTCCCACTCACTCCTCCCTCTATTCGTTCCCCATATCTCTTCTTCTTCCTCTCTTCTTTCCCTCTCCTTCCTTCCTACTTTCCTTCCCTCCCTCTCTTTCTCCCTCCATTCTCTCTCTCCCTTTCTCTTCTCCCCTCCTTCTTCTCCCCCTTCCTTCCCTTTATCCTCTCTTTTAATCCCTCCTTCTTGGCCACTCCTTCCTTCTTTCCTTCCTTTCCCCCTGTATTACCTCCCCACATCCCTCCTTCTCCCTCTTGCTTTCCCTCTCCTTCCTACCTATTTTCGTTCCCTCCCTCTCTCCCTCCCTTCCTCCCTCCATTCCCTCCCTCTCAACCTTTCTCTCTCTTCCCTCCTTCCCTTCCCTCTTCCCTTTATCCTCTCTCCATTCTTTCCTTTCTGCCACTCCTTCCTTCTTCCCTCCCTCTCCTCCCTATTCCCTTCCCACATCTCTCCTTCTCCCTCTTGCCTTCCCTCTCCTTCCTACTTACTTTGTTCCCTCCCTTTCTTTCTCCATTCCTTCTTATGCCCCCCTTCCTTCCCTTTATCCTCTCTCTTCATCCCTCCATCTCGGCCATTCCTTCCTCCCTCCCTCCCTCCCTCTCCTTTCTAGAGGATTGAGACCCGGGGCCTCCACCTGAAGGAGAAGCCAGTGGAGCTGACCTCCCACGTCCGGAGGAGCACCTTCCACCGGCGCTCCAGCTACGCCTTTTCCCACGAAGGAGGCTACGCCGATCTCATCTCTCGGGGAGCCAGCCTCCGCACCAAGGGGTCCCGGGGCCCCATCCATGACAAGGGCTTCTGCAGCCCCCCATCGCTCCCTGAAGAAAGCCCTGTTCCCTCCAAAGCCAGCCGCTGATCTCCAGAAAAGCTTTCCAAGCAGAGGGCCCACTTGGGTTGATGCAAAGGTGGGCCTGAAAGGTTCTCAACTGTGTTCCTTCTCCTGGCCCTGTGGTTCCAGGTTCGAAGGCCCCCAACTTCCTTTATGCGCCAGTATTTGGACAGAGCTCTGTGTGGATATGAAGGAGGGCAGACATGCCTATGGTTCATGGCACTGGAAGAGAAGTCTCATTTCGAGGAATGATTGCAAGCGACACATTTTGTGCAATTAATTCTGGTTTTACAGCCATTAATGCTGAACTCAGATTTTAGTGCCTCTTATCAAAGGAGAGGTTCTCATCTTTCATAGCAACTGTTACATTAAAAGTTACATTTATAGTGACTGGTTTTGCAGGCCTCCAAATGAAGGAGGAGGAAGATTACATGGCCCCTGTGCCTCTTTTTTTGCCATACCAAGTTGTTGATCTATTTATGGGCGTTGTGTTGACAATGGATAAGGGGAAGTCTACCACTTGTTTGTGGACTGCCTCCTAAATCAGGAAATGCATTGCAGGGCCTCCTGGATGTTCTTGGAGAGCAACTCCCATCATCCCTTACCACCAAGCAGATGGGGGGAGCAATCCAGTGACATCTGGTGAATGGTGAAAATCCACCTTCAGACTCACAATGCAAATACAATTTGATAAATTGATTAAAATAAACTCAATTGATTCAACGAGTTGGGGTGATCAACTGAATGTAGGCTCCACTTCCCTCTGTTGGTCAGATGCTGCATTGCAGTCGATGGGCTTCCTCTGTGTCTTCAAGTCAACATCTACTAGGAGTCCTCAAACCTATTACGCCAGTGTTTCTCAACCTTCCTGATGCCACGACCCCTTAATACAGTTCTTCATGTTGTGGTGACCCCCAACCATAAAATATTTTTTGTTGTTACTTCACAACTGTAATTTTGCTACTGTTATGAATCATCATATAAATATCTCATATGCAGGATGTATTTGATACAAATATACAATATACCCAAATTTGAATACTGGTGGGGTTGGCGGGGGGGGGGGGGGGGATAATTGATTTTGTCATTTGGGAGTTGTACTTGCTGGGATTTATAGTACACCTACAATCAAAGAGCATTCTGAACTCCACCAATGAGGGAATTGAACCAAACTTGGTACACAAAACTCCCATGACCAACAGAAAATACTGGAAGGTTTTGGTGGGCATTGACCTTGAGTTTTGGAGTTGTAGTTCACCTACATCCAGAGAGCACTATGGACTCAAACAATGATGGATCTGGACTAAACTTGGCATGAATACTCAATATGCTCACATGTGAACACTAGTGGAGTTTGGTAAAAAGAGGCCTTGACATTTGGGAGCTGTAGTTTCTGGGATTTATAGTTCACCTACACTCAAAGTGCCCCTTGAATCCCACCAATGATAGAATTGGGCCAAACTTCCCACATAGAACCCCCATGATCAACAGGAAATACTGCAGGGATTTGGGAGGAATTGACAGTGATTTAGGGGAGATGTAGTTCACCTATCTCTGGAGAGCACTGTGTTCCTAAGACTAGCAGAAATAGGTGTTTTCTGATGGTCTTTGGTGACCCCTCTGACACCCCCTCGTGACCCCCTCAGGGGTCCCGACCCCCAGGTTGAGAAACGCTGTATTACGCTGTTTCCTACCCACTTTCCTTCTTTTCTTCTTCTCCTTCCCCCTGTGTTTCCTATCTTTCTTTCTCCCTTTCTTCTCTTCCTTCCCTCTCTGTTTCCTACCTGCCTTTGTTTCTTCCTTCCTTCCTTCCTTCCTTCCTTCCTTCCTTCCTTCTTTTTCTCTTCCTTCCCTCTCTATTTCCTTCCTTCCTTTCTCCCTTTCTTCTCTTCCTTCCCCCTCTGTTTCCTACCTGCCTTTGTTTCTTCCTTCCTTTCTTCTCTTCTTTCCCTCTCCTTCCTTCCTTCCTTCCTTCCTTCCTTCCTTCTTTCCTTCCTTCCTTCTTTTTCTCTTCCTTTCCTCTCTATTTCCTTCCTTTCTTTCTCCCTTTCTTCTCTTCCTTCCCTCTCTGTTTCCTACCTGCCTTTATTTCTTCTCTTCCTTCCATCTCTTTTCTACCTTCCTACCTTCCTTTTTCTCTTCCTTTCCTTTTTGTTTCCTACCTTTCTTTTACCCTTTCCTCTCTTCCTTCCCTCTCTGTCTCCTACCTACCTCCCTTTCTTTTTTCTTTCTTTTCTTCATTTCCTCTGTTTCATAACTTTCTTTCTCCCTTCCTTCTCTCCCTTTCCTGTTTCCTACCTTTCTTCTTTTTCTCTTTCCCCTTTTCCCAACCTCCTTATCTTTTTTCTTCTTCCTTTTCTGCTCTTCCCTCCCTATGTTTTGAAGAGAGAGAGAGAAAAGGAAAGGAAAGAAGAGTTAAGGAGCAAGAAGAGGGTGGTGGCAGGGAGTGAATGGCAGCAGCAGTCTAGAGTTCAGAGCGGGGACTGATTCAAAGACCTTGTGGGCCATATACGTCCTACGGGCCATCGTTTGGGAACCCCTGTCCTAGGAGATTTTATGACAAGATGTGTTTGGTGTATCATTACTGTTGCATTGCTTTCTGGGACAAGCACAAGAATCTGATAAGAGTCACAGAAGGGGAGGCAAATCGGGTGAATGACAAAAAAATAATTTATTGAAGAACCCGAAAGCTGTCAAAACATACAACACAGTCATATGGAACAGTAGCGAACGAGACAGACAAAAACATTGGTTCGCTTTGCTTGTTTCCTTTCTGGGAGGAAAAAACAAAAATAATCACCCAAGAGCAGAGCATTCGGAAGTGGGAACCGGGCCCCAAACGAACCCCAACAAACATCGCTGCATTTCCTTTTCCTGATAAAGTGCCCAACACATGAGTCAATATTTTCAAAAGAAATAGTAACTGGAAAAATGTCGCCCGGAACAAACGTTTTTGGGAACGAACAAAAGTCAGGAAATTACAGGAAAACCACAGCCTGTCAACATTCAAATGAAACTGCTGGGTCCACAGTAACAGTGCACCACATCGAACCTCAGAAGTCAAAACTTGGGGGTGCTTCTACACTAGGATGCAGTTTGACCTCGCTTTAACTGCCATGGCTCAGTGCTGTGGAATTATGGGGCTTGTATTTTGGTGACACTGTGGCACAGCGGGTTAAACCGCTGAGCTGCAGAACTTGCTGATTAAAAGATTGGTGGTTCAAATCCGCAGGATGGGGTGAGTTCCCGCTGTTAGCCGCAGCTTCTGCCAACCTAACAGTTTGAAAATATGTAAATGTGAATAGATCAATAGATACCGCCCTCAACGGGAAGGTAACGACACTCCATGCAGTCATGCCAACCACATGAACTTGGAGGCATCTATGGACAACGCCAGCTCTTCGGCTTAGAAATGGAGATAAGCAACTCCCCCTAGACTTAATGTCAAGGGGAAACCTTTACCTTTTTACTTTGGCGAGATGCAAGCACTCTTTGGTAGAGAAGGCAAACGACAACACCTTGGGCAACTACCGCTCTCCAGACTCTGTAGCTTTGAGCCATGGCAGGCAAAGTGGGGTCAAACTGCATTTGTTCCACAACGTAGATGCAAACCCAAGGTCAAACTCAGGGCGTCAACATTGGGTTAGGTTTTAGCTTGGTTTTTAGTAACCAGATTCAAATTTAGCTGATCATCATTCCACTCTGGAGCGAAAATTCAAACTTGTACAAATAGGAAATGTTGTTTTTTATCAATTTGCTCGGTTTCATAGTTCAGGAGTCATTCTTGCCCCATAATAAACAATTGCTCCAAACCCAGGCGTTTGCAAAACCCGGGGCCATTTCCAAACGTGGGAACTATTTCTCAGATGGGATTCGCCTCTTCTTTTCCCCTTCCTTCCTTCCTTCCTTCCTTCCTTCCTTCCTTCTCAACATGATTCCAAGCTGCATCAATAGGATGATAGCATCTTGATTGGTTTAGTGTCTAAACTTAATTCAGGATGGAAAAGTAACTATTGCTAAGATTTTATGGTTGGGATTTTCTCTCTTCTATTTTGATCCTGCAATAACTTAGAAATGCAGCTCTCACTTTGGAAGGAAAGATTTCTACAGTCTCCAAAAAGAAGTCCTTCCTTCCTCCCTCCCACCCTTCCTATACGATTCTAAGCTTCATCAATAGAACCAGAGTGCCAAATCAAGGAAAGACCTAGTACTCTTTGATTCCATGTTGCTCGGACCGGATGACGAAAATGTAGGGATGTGCGAAATGGCAGAAATCCGTTTTAGTTTTGTTTTCGTTTCAAATTTTGGGTGCCCTTCCTCCCCCATTCTGCTTTCGGGAAGATCCTATGGAGTGCCATAAACAGGGTTCAGTCCTTGACCCGGTTCTTTATTAATGTCTTAGAGCAGGCATGGGCAAACTTCAGCCCTCCAGGTGTTTTGGACTTCAACTCCCACAATTCCTGACCTCAGGCCCCTTCCTTCCCACCCTCCAGCTGCTTCCTGGCTTCAGGCCCTTTCCGTTTCCCCCTCAGCTGCTTAAGGAAGGGGCCTGAGGCCAAGAGTTGTGGGAGGGCCGAAGCTTGCCCATGTCTGACTTAGAGGAAGGGTGAGAAGGCATGATCATCAAGTTTGCGGACGGCACCAAATTGGGAGGGAGAGCCAATACTCCAGAAAACAGGAGCAGACTTCAAAAGATCTTCACAGATTAGAGAGGTGATTGGCCAAAACTCACAAAATGAAGTTGAACAGGGACGAATGCAAGATACTCCACTTAGGCAGAAAAAAGGAAATGCAAAGAGACAGAATGGGGGATGATGCCTGGCTTGACAGCAGGATGTGTGAAAAAGATCTTGGAGTCCTCATGAACATGAGCCAGGAATGTCATGCAGTGGCAAAAGCAGCCAATGGGATTTTGGCCTGCATCAATAGGAGTCTAGTGCCTAGATCTAAGGAAGTCACGCTCCCCCTCTATTCTGACTTGGTCAGACCACACCTGGAATCACACTGTGTCCAATTCTGGGCACCACAATTGAAGGGACATGTTAACAAGCTGGAATGTGTCCAGAGGAGGGCGACTCAAATTATCAAAGGTCTGGAGACCATGCCCAATGAGGAGTGGCTTAAAGAGCTGGGCATGTTTAGCCTGCAGAAGAGAAAGCTGAGAGGAGACACGATGAGGGCCATGGATAAAGAGGTGAGGGTAAGTCATATGGAGAAGGGAACAAGCTTGTTTGCTGCTACTCTGGAGACTAAAACATGAAACAATGGCTTCAAAGGACAAGAAAGGAGATTCTACCTGAACATTAGGAAGAACTTCCTAACTCTGAGAGAAAGAGAGAGAGAGAGCGCAGTTCAGCAGTGGAACTCTCTGCTCCAGAGTGTGGTGGAGGCTCCTTCTTTGGAGGGTTTCATATAGAGGCTGGATCACTATTTGTCGGGGGGGGGGGGCTTTAAGTGCTTCTTGGCAGGGGGTTGGACTGGATGGCCCATGAGGTCTCTTCCAGCTCTAGGATTCTATGATTCTATGAAATGAAAACAGAACTCTGGATCCTGAATTACAAATCTGAATTCTCTCTCCTCCTAATCTCACCAAGGATCATCCCGAAAACAGAATGAAAACCAAATGGATTTCGGCTGGTTTGCACATCTCTACTAAAATAGCCAAAGGCCTGAGAACTATGAATCCCTCTGAGAAGCAGTTTAAAGGGCTGAGAATGTTTACCTTGGAGAAGAGACGGCTCAGAGAGGGCATGATAGCAATGTTTGAAAGGCCATTCGAAAGATCCAGAAACCAATTCAAAGTGAGAATGCCTCACTTTGGATTTGGAGCTATCCAAGGTTCTGAGTTGGGTTCAATTGAGCATTTCAGTACATTGGAAAGCTCCCTCCAAGTTCAATGACACTGGGGCACACAATCCTGAGCTTGCTTTCTGTCTGCCCTTGGACTCCTTCACATTGCAAACATGTTAATGCTTTGGACCCAACCTCATTGTTATGGTTGGCTCAAACTCTTGGTTCCAAATGTAATACCGTTTTGTCTACTCTGCTGCTCCCCGAGGCTCTAGGGTTGAGATCTCTCCCATTCCTACCTGAAACCCTTCCCTAAATAACCTACGATTCCACAGTTCTGGAGGAAACCCCGAATGTCGGACTATTGGCTCAGTATTGCTTGCTCTGACCGGCAGAAGCTGTCTAGGATCCCAGAAGGAAGGGTCAACTTGAGGGAATGGACCTTGGGTTTCTCTTTTGTTTGCACTTGGAGCTTCTCTCAAGGACTCGAAACACAACCCTGAACCCCGGGGACGCAAAGATTTCTGGAAATGCAGAAAAATGCCAAGTTGCCTCCGCTGGACTAAGGACCGTCCAAACCAGCTCGAAAACCTCACAGTTTGGAAAATATTTCAGGACTTTTTTTTGGCCTTGTTTCCCCTCCAAAGATGGCACCTGTGTTTTGAGCCACGCTGGAGGAGAAACTGGATTAACGGTTTACATGGAGAGAGAGATATTATAATATAATATGTAAATGATTGTCTCTCTTGTCTCTCTTCTGAATAAGTGGAAAGCCAAGACAAGTATTGCTGGGTTTGTCGGAAAGGCAGAAGAGCGGAGGTTAGGATTGGGGCTAGCTTGGGCAAAACTCTGGATGTTGTGGGCGAAAAATGCCAAAAAGTGCGACTTTTCGGTGGAAAGAGAAAGCCTGGATCCCATCAATGAACTGTTTATTTCCATCCCCATCCCATTAAAATAACCACAAAAGCATTTGTGTTGTCTCATGTTATCACCCAATGGAACTCCTCCACAGTTTTGTATCCAAAAATGTCATATTTTCACAATTTTGTCAAATTTCTCAGTATTTTGGATACAAAATTGTGGCGGTCCATGAAGGGATTACATTGGAGGAGATACCTAGGGAGGCCTTCTCCCTCGTCTCCAATCCATCCAATTTAAACGGGATTCGGGGTATTGTTCTTTTCCTGAAATTTTCTTGGGACTCGATCTCCCAGAATTCTTGGGAAATTTAGTCCAAAATTCTTTGGAAACAATGTTGGAGAAGTTCGTCTCAAAGATCTTCTTACCCAATATGAGTTTTGCTTCTGTGGGATTTGTTTTACAATTTGGTCCAATTCCCTGACATTTTGGATACAAAGTTGGGGAGGAGGTCCAGGGAGACCCATCCTAGGATTGCATTGGTGGACATACCTAGGGAGGCCTTCTCCTTCGTCTCCAACCCATCCAACTTAGTGCTTAAACAGGATTTGGGGTATTGTTTAGAGGTGTGAGAATCCGTTCTGTTTTCATTTTGTTTTCACTTCGAATTTCAGGTGCTTCCCATTCTGTTTTTGGGAAGATTCTGGAAGATTAGGAGGGGGGCCATTCGGACTTGTAATTTGGGTTCTGGAGTTCTGTTTCAATTTTGTGAAGAATCTTCCTGAAGGAAAGGGGTCACGGTAGCACAGCGGGTTAAACTGCCAGCTGCAGAAGATATTGCCAACCAGAGGGTTGGCAGTTCAAAGCCGTGGGTTGAGGTGAGCTCCCACCATCAGCCCTAGCTTCTGCCTACCTAGCAGTTCAAAAATAGTAATGTTTTTGACTTCCTGACTGTGAGAGCCGTTCAGCAGTGGAACTCTCTGCCCCGGAGTGTGGTGGAGGCTCCTTCTTTGGAAGCTTTTAAACAGGGGCTGGATGGCCATCTGTCAGGGGTTATTTGAATGCAATATTCCTGCTTCTTGGCAGGGGGTTGGACTGGATGGCCCATGAGGTCTCTTCCAACTCTTTGATTCTATGATTCTATGATTCTAATGTGAATAGATCAATAGGTACCATTTTGGAAGGGAGGTAAAAGGCGTCCATGCAAACATGCTGGCAATTCGTTCAGGAAGGCGTCCACAGACAACAGACTCCTTGGCATGGAAAATGGAGTAGGAGCACCTCCCCATGGCTGGAGTTGAGCACAGCCTCCAGATGCTGGAAATGAAAAGGGGGAAACCTTTGCCTCTGTCTACGTACTGTCTGTCTTTGTTGTTAATTGTATAACGGCATTGAATGTTTGCCATATATGTTTCTGTAATCCGCTCTGAGTCCCCTTGGGAGGATTGAGCAGAATATAAATAAAGTATATTATTTTATTATTATTATTATTAAAATAGACTGGGGGTGGCGGGGGGATGGACCTGGGACAGAATGAAAACAGAATGGATTACACACCCCTAGTATTATTCTCTTGTCCTGAAATTTTCCCCAATGTCGGTCCTCTGGATATTTGGGACCCGATCTCCCAGAATCCTTTCCTGGGTCACATGGGAAATGGAGTCCAAAATGCTTGGAGCACCAACTTTGGAGAACAACATCTCAAAGATGTGGATTTTTTGGGGGGGGGGGAGGGGAGGATATAACAGCATTCTCTTCCCAGTGAAAAATTCAACCTCCTCCATGAAAATTTCCTTTGTTTCCAAATTGCAATAACGTAAAACTTCTGTCAAGCATCTGCGACAAGGGATGGCCAAAGAGGCCGTTGAGAGTTGAAATTTGAGAAAAAATTCATTTCAGAAAGATCAGGATTGCACAATTGCAGCAAGCTAAGCTCAATCCTCCAACCTGGCAACTTTTCAATATGGAGCTCTCTCTCTATTGGTTTATCAAAACACTGACGGAACCAAAACAAGGGAAGATGACCGAAAAGGGGAAAGCGAACAAAAAGACAAAGAAATGCCCACAATCATATGCAACGCATGGGTCCATGCACAGACCTCCGAGTCGAAAGGAAATCTCGTCGGACGAAAAACACACCAAAAAAGTCTCCTCCCCGCTGGACCCACCCCCTCCCGATAATTATTACATTACTTCAAGAAAGAGTATATTTATATATATATATTTTCCATTTCCATGCATAAATCAAATTTCCGATTTCGTCCTCTTTTTTTGGTCTTTTTTTTTAACCTTCTTAAATTACATTTGAACACGTAAAACACATATAATAAATACTCTCAATAAGACGCGACTAAGCAGGGAAAAAAAGAAGAAACGAGAACGCATCCCCCCCAAAGCGAAAGAGTCTCCTTGGTGGGATTTCTTTGGAAAGGTTTCAATACGAAATCTGTAAGCTCCAACGAACCTTCATTCTCTCGCGCGCGCTCTCCCTTTCTCATTCTCTCTCTTGTTTCTTTAGAAAACAAAAAACCGTGAAACTAACCAGTTTTAACTTCCTCCTCCTTCTCAAACATTCAATACGTCTCCCATTTTGAGCATGTCAACTTCATACCAACATGCCGTCTTCTGCAAAAATTATAATTTAACAGTATAAAGCTTCAAGTTGCAAATTCCAAAAACTAGCTAAGTAATTATCATCATCATCATCATCATTTTTTTTCATCACATAAACTATACATTAAATATTTTGAGGTATTTCAGAGAGCATTGTCAAAGACTTGCCTGGTGTGTGCTGAAGAGAGAAATGGGGTAAGGATCCCTTGGTTTTGTTTGGTTCATTCATTTTTATTTTTATTTTTCTCTCCTGAGTGGAGAATATCTTTGGTATCAAACTAGCCATTTGGGTGTTGGGTAGAAAAAAAACCCCACAGAGACAGGGAAGGTGGGTAGGTGAGAAGTTCTTCAATCCCTTGACATTAACAAGAAATACAGCATTTGTACGCGTTAATATCAGAATTGGCGAATGGACAAACGGAACTGGAGAATGGACAGGCTTCAGCACAGCAGGTTAACCGCCAGCTGCAGTAAATTTTTCCATCTGAAAGGTTGACAGTTCGAAGTCTGGGACAGGGTGAGCTCCTGGCCTTTAGCCCAGCTTCTGCCTACCTAGCAGTTTTGAAAACAGCAATGTGAGTAGATAAATAGGTACCGCTTAAGCGGGGAGGTACTTAAGGCACCCATAAGGAAATGCCAGAAAAATGCCAGCGATTCGATCAAGGAGGAACTTTAGGAACAAAAGCTTTTTGGCAGGGAATGAAGAGCGACAGCACCCCCCGTGGCCGGGACCGAGCACAGCCTCCAAGATGCTGAAGATGGCAAAGCCTATATAGACACCTCTACCTATGTACAGTTGTCTTTCTTGTCAGTGTATAACGGCATTGAATGTTTGCCATATATGTGTTTTGTGGTCTGCTCTGAGTCCCCTTCGGGGTGAGAAGGACGGAGTATAAATACTGTAAATAAATAAATAAATAAATAAATATTCTCCATTTTGTCCAAACTGATATCTCGGATTGGGATTTCTAGTTGTACATGTGGGTCAACCATATATAAATCAAAATATGCACAAGGCGTGTGCTTCCGTATATCTGTTGGAGGGGGAAATATTACTCCTTGGATGGGTAAAGGGATTGGAAAATTGGGTACAGGAAAGCAAAGAAGGGGAGTACAGGGGTGTAATTCTCTGCCCCATCACCCAATGGCTACAAAATTCACCAGAATCGATCTGATTCGGAGAACTGAGGTAATACAGGACAGAAAACCATGGAAAGGGAATGGTTTTGCACACCTTTGGTTCAAGAACAAGGCACTCATCTTCTCACACTCTAACATTCATATTCTCTCTTTCCTTCTCTCTCTCTCAGCTTTGGATGGTTTGGATCACACTAGAAATGGATGCTTATAGGGAACATTGGTTGTATGAGTGTGCTGTTTCCAGCACAAACCAGGCAAGGGGAACAAAATCTTTGGTATCAGGTGTGATTTTCACATCACAAAAAATTCGAAAACTCAAGTGAGGTAGCCTATATTTTTCTGGTTCTCACTAAAAATGTCTTTGCATGGTAGTTCGTGCGAACTCTCTTATTTTTTTTCTTCTCTTGTCCGTCGGGTGTTCATCTCATCGGGAATCGGGTCCCGGTATTTCGCTTTTCTTTCTTTCTTTCATCTTTTTTTCCCCCAGTGGCTTCACAGTCCTCAAAGACTACACACAACCAGGGACGGGAATCCACTGGGTCCTTCTCCATTGTCCATGAGCATCAACACATCACAACAAGACAAAAAGACACAGTGGGGCGAGGGACACTTGGTGGGGAAGTGGAAACTCCAGGAGAGGAGACACAATCTGGAAGGGAAGGATATCTTTTCGGTTTGGGTTTCGACATTCCCTCCCATTCCCTCCTCTCCTTTTCCTTCTTTTTAAAATATTATTTGGCAAAACGTACCTTGGCATTTGTGACAATCCCTCTTCCAGCTCTTTCTATTGTCCACTTGGCTGGACCAACCATTTTTCCCCCACCTTAAAAGAAAAGAACAATCTCCCAAACCCTGATTGGCCAGACCCAATAGCCTAGATTGGGGCAAACAAACAAAACTTGTTGGGGTTTTTTTGTGAAGTTAATGAGAGGTTTGTTTAATTGCTTCCTTCCTCCTTTCGAATTCAGTGGTTCATTCCATTGCATTCTTTTCCTCCTTTGCCGCCTCTTCCTCCTCCTCCTTTTCCATTCACAGCAATCTGTTTCTGGATGCATTATCCTCCATGTAATCTGTCCATAAGCTCTTGTACCCGCATCAATGTGAGAGTGTTCCACTAAAAAGCAACCACACAGCCCAAAACGATTCCCACATTTATAACATGGAGCTGAGATGGACATCGGGAGGACGTCTATGGACGACGAAAGCTCCTCGGCATGGAAGATGGAATGACAGCACCCCCTGTGGCCAGAGTCAAGCACAGCCTCCAGATGCCAGAAATGGAAAAAATGGGGAAAGCCTTTACCTTTGTTTATGTATTGTCTGTCCTGTTAATTGTATAACTGCAGTGAATGTTTGCCATATATGTGTTTTGTAATCCGCCCTGAGTCCCCTTGGGGAGATAGAGTGGAATATAAATAAAGTATCGTATTATTATTCTCAGTCTGCTTTTCCTTCAGCCTTTCCATGAAATGTGGGCTGGAAACTCTGCCATGAGAATGACTCGTCTGACTGATCATCTCTTTCTTTTTCATTTATCTTTTGGGCCCAGAAACACTTGATTCTCCAGCTTCACCACATACCTGTCATCTACTTCTTGCTTTCTCTTTTTAAAGGCAGGCTGTTTCTTGGGCATTTCTCGTATGTTGCTGTTGAGACGATTATCCTTGGGTTGGGTTGCTCGGAGACGGTTGGGAATGGGTGTTATGTTTCCATTTAGCATCCTTCTTTCCACACTCAAAGTAGGCCAACATATCCATTTTATGATTAGATGCAGCCCTCCTATATCCAGTTTCGATCATAACTATTCTTTCTTAGTTTTCTTCACTTTTTTTGTTAACGAAGACAAGAGAAAGAGGCAAGGAGTGAGGTTTAAAGATATTCTGGGAGGAGGCGGATGGGATAAAGCCAGTTTGGAGCTGCAATGAAACCACGGTTGAATGGAAGGTCAATGTCCAGGAAAGAAAGCCAAACTCTTACTCTTTCTTTCCTTTGATTTCTTTAAAGCTTTTTTAAAATACCCGATTCATGTACCTAAAATGTGCTTCATGACCCGCTTTATCTCTAGGTGACACAGTGCAACTAGGTTTGGAACCCCCCTGCTAATGATTCAAAGGGGGAGAAGAGGGGGTATCTTTCATTCAAAGAGTTTCTTCTTCTTCTTTTTCATCCCCCTTCACACTTTGGCTTGGAATTCCTTTGAGAGGAATTGTCGAAGAACAAGGAGTCTTCTCTTGGATTGTGTGTTGTTTTGGAGAATTGGGACCGTGCGTCTTTTTGGTCAGTTTGGGTGATGGACTTGGTAACAGATTTTCATGGGAAGCAGTTCTTTGAAAGGGAGTGTTTTAGAGAATGAGATGTGAGCAAGAAGATCAGAGGAGATGTTTGTGAGGACAGTATGGTGATGTTGAGATGGTGGTCTGCCATGCCATTCCCCTACTGGGATCATGAATAGGGGAACAACATTGCCTTGCGGTATGTGAAATGCCACATCCATATGTGCCACAAATTTACATTTGTCAGCTACAACCAATTGTTCTCAATGGGATGGCAAGGGATTCCCACTCGACTCAGTTGAATGCCTTTTCGGCTTTGCATCAGTGATTTAAACGAGAGGGAGAAGGGCAAGTCATGGGATGTTTTAGGCCTGATGGATGTCACCAAACGCAAGACACGTTGTGCTTATGGTCTTGCTAATGTCAATACAACTGTAACAGCAAAAAAGGAAAGAGGGCAAGTGTTTAAAGCTCATAAAGCCAAATGGGAAGGAGGTATATAAATATAACAATCCCATAGTTTCTTGCCTTCCTCCAGTGAAATTTTAGGTGCTGGGGTGTGTTTTAAGGCATACATTGCACACTTGCTTTGTAGGTCATTGACTTTGGTTCCAATCATGACAACTTCAGAATAAGATTACGCAGAATAAGGTCTGGAACTGGAATGGTTTCTTATTTAGGTCACTGCCTCCCACACCCGATATGAGCTAGGATTTTATGGAGAGGAGGCATTTCTCAACGAACGCCAAGGTTTGGAAGGATTGGCTTGTGAGATGAGAGGGCGAGGAAATGCTCCCCAAAACCAGTTGTCAATGTCAAAGCTAGACGCACCACGCACCCATTGTGGATGTGGAATGGAGTGTGGATATGGTTTGTTAGTCCCTTGATGTGCATGTGAAGTTCATGCATGAAGGAGATGGGAATGAGCTCTATGGTGTGGAATCAAGGGAAGAAGAGATGCAGAGGTGAGGGGATGTTGAGGGGCAGATCATGCTTTGGAAAAAGTGCTCGTCGAGGAAGAAGGGACCCCGGGGTTGCCGCTGGGCTCCTCCTGCCAACGATTCATACACCGCCGGCGGGCGTTCATGAAGAAGTTGCTGACAGTGTTGAGCTCCAGGCCCAGCTGCTGCGAAATGGTCATCTGCATCTCCTTGGACGGGCGCTTGTTCTCCTTGAAGATGGCAATCAGGGTGCGGCGCTGGAGGTCCGTGAAGACCAGGCGCTGCTTCTTGGGCTGCAGGTTCCGGTCCTTCTGCTGCTCCTGCTCTTTGCGCTTGCACGCTGCATGCCGTTGCCAAGAAATAGGCAATAAAAGGGGAAGGGAGGAGGGGGAGAAGAAGAAGAAGACGGCCATGAACACAATGACAATCTCAGCAACGGTCCAACTACTTACTCTCCCTTCCCACCAAAGAAGGAGAAATGCAATGTGTTTGGCCCTTGGGCTAAACACCAAACCGAATGCATTCACGAGGACTAGAAGAATCCTCTGTGTCTCCCTGTCTCCTATGAAAGCTGAGAGGTCCAGGAAGCAGAATAAAAACTGCAATTAATTCTACATTCATGGACCTGTTATCAATTAGTAGGGCTTCACCTAAATCTCTGATTGGCTATACCCCGTCAGATCATAACTCTCATGGCTGTACTTTTTGCATTTTATTTCCATCTAGGTTTTTAAATTTTGAATAGGTTTTAATGGATTTTAACGGTGAATTTTTAAAAATACTGCTTATATTTAATTCTGTTTTAATATTTGCATATTTGTATATTTTAAATTGTATGTGAATGCTATTATGTTAAGCCACTTTGAGTCTCCTCAATTAATTAATTAATTAATTAATTAATTAATAATACTTTCAGATACCTACTGGAATCCCTGATTGGCTATACCTTGTTGGATAATAGCCCTGATTGGCTATATTATACTTTCAGATAACAATAAGTATTTTACTTTATTTCCATCCAGGACTACCCAAGTTTATACAAGTATTACAAAATGGAGCAAAAATACCACTCAGATATATAGTGGCCTCCCCATTCATAATTTCCAAAGAAGAAGGGGAGTAACATCTAGGTCAGCAGTTCTCAACCTGTGGGTCGCGACCCCTTTGGGGGTCGAACAACCCTTTGACAGGGGCTGGAGGAAGAAAGAGGAAGGAAGAGGCACTCCAAGGTGGGGTCCCCCTTTTTCCATCCCTCCCCCTCCTGTTCCTGCAGGGCAATCTGTCAAACTCACCTTGCCTTTCTGCCCTTCTTTCCCTCCCTCCCTCCTCCTTTCCCTCCTTGCTTCCTCCTCCAGTGCCTCCTGACTTCACTCAGTTCCTGCCCAGTGGTGGTGGCAGCCATGCCACCCCCGCTGCTTCGGAAGCGAGGAAAAACTGGCTTCTCCAACTTTCTGGCTGTTTCCTCCTCTTCCCTGGTAGGAAGCAAGGTGGCACCAGGACAGACATTGCAGTCTAGTCGCTTCCTTCTTTTGGCACCTTTAACCTGATGATTTTTTAAAAATTACAAAACTAAGCAGTATTAAAAAGCACCTCTAAATAGAGTATTTCTGGTCGTTGTCAGATGACACCCAGGAATATTTCTGTATTGGTTGTTGTCCACCTTGAATCCCTTGGGCGAGAAAGTTAGGATAGAAATAATAATAGTAATTATTATTATTATTATTTCTATAATCATTATGATAGAAATAATAATAAATAATAATAATAACTATTATTATTTTGATCCAACCTTCCTCTCATTATTATTATTACAAATTGTTTTTGTGATTCATCACTATGCTTTAATTCTGTTCAGTTTGTAACAATGAAAATACATCCTGCATATCAGATATTTACATTACGATTCATAACAGTAGCAAAATTACAGTTATATAGGTAGCTACTCCTCTTTTCTTAACAGTGTCCGGTGCAATGTGGACTTGGACTAATTTTTAAAATGTGTTCAGATTTATATTTGGTTTTTTGGTTTTTTTATGTGGGTTTCCTGAATAGCTATAACATCTGCCTCTGATAATGTTAGTTATTGAAATATTTTTTTCCTTTTCTTTGGTGAGTTAAGTCCATTGGCATTCAGTGATAGTATTTTTAGTGTCCTCATTGCAAAGGTTCTAGAACACTAGAACACACATTGAAATTACAATTATGAAGTAGCAACAAAAATAATTTTGTGGTTGGGGGTCACCACAGCATAGTTCCTCGTGTTGTATTAAGGGGTCGTGGCATTAGGAAGGTTGAGAACCACTGATCTAGGTAAACTTACTGGTGTTGGTGTGTTTTATACTTCTAAGAACTACCAATCGCTCTTCCTCATCATCCTTATTGTTGTTGCTGTTGTTGCTGTTATTGTTGTTATTATTGTTATTATTATTATTATTCTGATATGTCCTGGAGCTTTTGCTTCCAACCCGCCTCCCAGACCCAGTCCTGGACTACATCTCCCATCACCCCAAGCTGGCCTCTGATTGGCCTTAGCAATCGAAACCCCCGACAGATGAATGAAGAACCTACCCTATGACCATCAGATGCTTGCAAAGAAAACAAAACAAAAATAAACCTTTTTGGCACATGACAATAAAAAAATAAATAATAGTTCTTTCTTTCTACCAACATTTCTGAAAGGAAACAACGAGATAGATTTGCAAATCAGAGCTAATTTCAAAAAGTATTGTTCCCACCCTCTTTTTTGCATAAAACCTTCTAGGAAAACAGTAATATAACCCCTCCATTAAACAAATACATATATACACATAATAAAGTGAAAATATGTATGTGTGTGTGTGGCTGGGGTGTCCACTTACACAGACAAGCTCCTGGTTCCAAAAACAGCTATGGTTCCCACTCCTCAGGAGACACCAAAGGCCCTCCCTCCAATGACATTGCAGGTTATAGCGAGCACTGTAAACATGTACAAGAGTCCTGCCATGGTCCTCCACAAACAACACATTGCCCACCACCCAAGTGAAGGCTTTCATGCAGGGACAATTCCATCCTAGATTTTATGTGTTTCCTTCACTACAGACATTCTAGGGTTTCTTTCTCACTCCACTGGTGTGGAATTTGCATGTCCCCACCCACTGCCTCTCCCTTAACCCTTTTCTATTCTTTTCTATGGCACACAGCAAAGAGAGGAATTGATCAGCAACTCGACATACTAGAGAGGTTTGGGGAGAATTCACCATGATTTATAGGAGTTGTAGATATTGGGATGTATAGTTCATCTGCAATCTAAGAACACTCTGAACTCCACCAGCGATGGACCTAGAACTAACTTGGCACACAGAACTTCCATAACAAACAAAAAATATTGGAGGTCTTTGAAGGGATTTAGAGGAGTTGTAGTTTACCTACATCCAGAGTGTACTATGAACTCAGACAATGATGGCTCTAGACCAAACTTGGCATGCATATCTGATGTGCCGACATTTGAATACTGGTGGGTTTTGAGGGAAATTGGACCGGACATTTTGGAGTTGTAGGTACTGGGGTGCATACTTCACCTGGAATTAATGAGCACTCTGAACTCCAACAAAGATGGAATTGGACCAAACTTGGCACACAGAGTCCGCACGACTAGCAAAAAATACCGAAGGTCTTTGGGGAAAATTCTCCTTGATTTGAGGGAGGTGTAGGGTACCCATAACCAGAGAGCACTGTGAACCAAAACACTAATGGATCTGGATCAAACTTGGCACACATACCTAATGTGTTAAAATTTGATTACTGGAAGGGTTTGGGGGGAACTGACCTTCCTTTCTGGGAGTTGTAGTTCACCCACAACCAGAGAAACTGTGACCTCCACCGATGATGGACCTGGACCACTCAGAACCCCCATGACTAACTCAACCTACTGGAGAGGTTTGAAGGGACTGACTCACCATAGAGGGAGTTGTAGTTTACCCTACAGCCAGAGAGCACACTGAACCCCACTGATGATTCATCTAGAGCAAACTTGACCAACATACCAAACTTTAAGTACTGATGGAGTTTTTCGGGGTTAACCTGGCAAGATGCAAGTTGTAGTTCACCCACAACCTTACGTGTTTGGCACAATTAAAATTGACTTTTTCAAATAACCTGGATAATGTCGGGTACCCAAGCTAGTGTGTGTGTGTGTGTGTGTGTGTATGTGTGTATGTGTATATGTATATGTATGTATGTGTGTGTATGTGTGTGTGTATATATAATGGTCGACATTGTGTGGAAAAGGCATTAATACGGCATGCTGTTACTGTGAAAAAGTATTTGCCATGAAAAAAAATCATACCTTTTTTTCTCACCAATAAAGTACCGGAGTGTGAAAATTATTGGGAAAAGCATGATTTGAAACATCATCGACACCGCCGCCTTTGAAATCACTCAACCCTTATTGAAATGAACCATTTGGAGATCTATTTCCCTGAATATGACCTCGCTTTTGTTATGGCTGGGGAGGAGTGCATTCCTTTTGCCTGCAAACTCCTAAACGCTGCCCTTTGCATCCTTCATCCTTCAACCCTTCATAGGAAATCTGAGAGAAATCCTCCCATTCCTTTTCTAAAAGGGGAGGGGAGGGGAACGTGAGTGCCGTCTGAAAACGACGGTTGGCCGTTCGATATAATTACAGCTCCACCGAGAAGGAATCGATCGCGGCTGTAGTCAGATCTATATTCAGAGCAGCACCAACACTGTAACCGGCAGCGTCCTTTCATATTTCTCCGTCCCCTGCAGACCCCTAGGAGCGATATATGCAAGCACAAGCCTTTTTTCATTGAAGCCGGACAGTAAGCAAAGGGCCCTGTTGGAAAGAACAGCCTCACTGTCTTCATGTCATCATCGCACACGTCTAGATCCCACCTAAACCTTAGAAAGAACTTTCCTGATGAAATACGTGAATCTTGGAATCTGGTGGAGTCTCCTTCTCTAAAGCTTCTGAAGCACAGGTTGGATGTTGGATGGCCATCTGTAGGGAGGGATTTGTTGGAGTCTGCCTGCAAGTCTAGAATTCTACAACCCTATTTCTCCATGAGCTCGCTAATGTCTATGAGGCTGGATGGACCATTGTTTGGGAGGGTTTTGATTGTGTTTTCCTTTAAGGGGTAGAATTGGATGGCCCTTGATATCTCTTCCAACTCAATGAGGCACAGAGGAGGTCTTTGGTTTCTCCTAGATCTAGGATTCTGTGATCCTCATTAATCGATTTGGAGAGGTCAGAAGGGTGACGGACTAAAGGTTATAGGAGAAAGTGCCGAAAAGAGTGGCCCCGATGACTAAGGAGACTCCAGTTCTGATGTCCCAAGTTCTGACTGGATGGATCTTGGTATCTCTTCCAACTCTAGGATTCTATTATTCTATCTATTGTTAGCCACCTTAAGTTCCCACGGGAAGAAAGATGAAGTATAAATAAAGATAATAATAATAATAATAATAATAATCTATATCCATAATAAAGTGAAAATATGTATGTATGTGTGTGGCTGGGCTGTCCACTTACAAAGACAGGCTCCCACTTCCATGAACAGCTATAGTTCCCACTACTCAGGAGACACCAAAGGCCCTCCCTTCCAATGACATTGCAGGTTACAGTGAACGCCATGAACATGCCCAAGAGCCCTGCCAATGTCTTCCACAAACACCATATTGCCCACCACCCAAGTTAAGGCTTTCATACTGGGACAATTTCATCCTAGATTTTATGTGTTTTCTCCACCACAGACATCCCAGTGTTTTTGACTCTCTCCATTGGTGTGGAATTTGCATGACCCCTCCCACTGCCTCTCCCTTAACCCTTTCCTATTCTTTTCTATGGCACACAGCAAACAGAGAAATTGATCAGCAACTCGACATACATTTGGGGATAATTTGTGATGTGTAGGAGTTGTAGGTACTGAGATGTATAGTTCACCTGCAATCTAAGAGCACTCTGAACTCCACCAACAATGGCACTGGAAGTAACTTGGCACACAGAACCCCCATGATCAACTAAAAATACTGGAGGTCTTTGGAGGGATTTCTAGGAGTTGTAGTTCACCTACAACCAGAGAAACTGTGAATGATGGACTTGGATCAAACTTGGCACACCTAACCACCATGACTAACTGAACCTACTGGAGGGGTTTGAGTGGAACTGACCTTCATTTCTGGGAGCTGTAGTTCATTTATGTCCAGAGACACTGTGACCACCACCGATTATGGATCTGGACCAAACTTGGCACACAGCACCCCCATGACCAACTGAATCTACTGGAGAGGTTTGAGGGGACTGACTCACCATGGTGGAAGCTGTAGTTTATCCTGCAGCCAGAGACCACAGGGACCACACCAATGATGCATCTAGAGAGCAAACTTGCCCAACATGACAAGCTTTAAGCATTGATGGAGTTTCAGGGGGTTAACCTGGCATGATGTGAGTTGTAGATCACCCACAACCTTATACATTTAGTAAAATAAAAAATGACTTCTTCAAATTACCTGGGCAACGTCGGGTACCCAAGCTAGTTTTATATAATAAAACTATCTGGACAGATCACGTAAGGCTAATCACTGCTTCTCAAACTGTAAAAACCCTGAGCTGCATGTTGGGTTCACAAAAAATCTGTCCAAATTAAAAGCTTTTGGAGCGCCACCTTGTGGCTGTTGTAGGCATTCCTCAAATCTGTTAGCATTGGCGGATTCTGCAGAACAGTGCTTTGTAAAAAAGGGAAATTCAGCCCATTTAGAGAGCTGATTTATTATTAGTATATGTTTGATTTCCTACCTCTTTTATATACCGATATACTCGGGGATCGTATGAGCTTCTGACACAGAAAAAGGTTGCATAAGGGAAATGTTGTGGCGCTCACCACAATGGACTGAATGACAGATATGTGATCTATGTAGAACCAACCACCTTTAAGTCCAATGCAAAAATCTTAGTTAATGCGGCATACATTGGGGGTAAACATTGTCAATGGGAAGGAATCCCCAAGCCTTTGGAAAAATGGGGACAGAGAGGGTCAGGATCCATTTGAGAGGGAAGTCAATGGGATTGAAACAGAGAGGGTTTTCGTATCCTGACCTCCTTTTTCTCCTTGAAATTGGAAGATGACAAAAACTCCTGAATAGCTTCTAAGGCAGGGACATATAATAGAGACAATCAAGATGCTGGTGGTTGATAGCGGGCCATTATCTCTCCCTGTGTGAGTCTTCACCGGTAACTGTTCCTCACACACAGATGGATTGGGAGGCGAGTCATTCTCCCGTTGTGTGTGTGTGTGTGTGTGTATATATATATATATATATACACACACAAACATCTGTGTATATGTGTTTGCAATCCCCTCCCCAGCAATCTGGAACCCGCAACCTATAATTTCCTCTCCTTTCCTCTTAGACTTAAGTGTTTTTTGGATTTGGATGCACATTGATCGTGGTTCAATGCACAGATCTGGGACAAGATGTGGACTGGAGCTTGTCCTCATTTTTTCCAGGAAAGAGGCATTAAAAACAGCATTTGGTGGGCATAAAAGGGGCAATGTGGATCACAGGCCCAGACACAAAGTTGGGCTTTTATGGGACCAATTTGGCCTTCCGATACAAAAATCTGTACTAGAGATCCTTGGTGGGTGGAGTTTCTGACTGTGTGGGTTGGGCTAGGAGTGGGCATCAGCTAGGGGGTGGGATGCATATTCAAGTGCTCCCCCAAAATAGTTAATGGGACAGCTTTCCACAGCTCAGGAGTTTGTGCGAAAAATTCACTTTTTTCATACACAAAATTAAAATTTCATGGGGTTGTTTTGTCCTCTTGCAGAAAATGGCTATTTGTTGTAGATTAGCCTGAGGCTCCTGAGGTTAATAGGTTCACTGGTGATTTAGAGAGGATTGTGGGATTTCGTGTGGGATTTCCTGGGTCTTGAAGTGATGAAGATTCAAGTCAGGGGAATGATGATTCTCTCTTTGAGAAATCTGACACAGAAAGTGTAGAGCTTCAAGGTAGGTCAAAGGAGCCAGAAACTGCAACATTAGATAAAGAGTCAGGCAAAGAGCTAAGTGATACAGAAGGCTCCCAAGAAAGAAAAAAAACACCTGGAGCTATGGAGATCAACAAAGGTCTTCATTTACAAAACAGAGCAGAAAATACCCATCATTGCTTAGAGTGATTGTGTGGGAAAGTTGGGGAAAGAAGTAATGGAAAATTGAATGGTTTCATGGGTGGGTATTATATTGCAGGTTGTTTACCTAAGGGTTAGTTCAGGCAACGTAGCATTCAAGTGAGAAGCTAGGCCTGAGTTCTCTGGTGCTTGTTTCAAATCAAGTCTCGGCTTTGGATTCAAGAATTCTGGGAGTTTCTATGTTCTTGTTTTTGGGGTTCCTGTTCAAGTTTTACTAAGCATACCTTTTGCTTGTGGACTTAAGTGCGACTTTGTGACTTTGGGCTATTCTAAGTCTGTATTATCTTTGGATCTGTAGGAGACATTTGGAATCCTGTTGGATTATCACCTATGCTAAACCTTCTTGGAATACACATCTATTTTCTTTATTCCTGATTTTTTTTCCTATACTTTTTAATGTGTTTCTACAATATATTCTGGACTCTTATGTCCTGCTTTGGTCCACATGAATGGGGCAATGAATCAACGGTGGGTTTTAATTTAAAACGACCTCCCTCCCCAAAAAATATTTGCCAAATTTGCAAACAACTTTACAGGGGGGAAATTCAGAACGAACTAAATAGAGAAGGGATCAAAACCAAGACATTCCAAGCCATTAATGAATAGGTCAAAGCCAGCTCCGATTAGCTAGAAACTGCATGAAATATATAGGTTCAGAATGTTATGCTGCTCCTGGCCACTAGGTGGTGTTATTTTAAATGGTGTATTTTAATATTTCGATAAATGTTTGTAATGTTTATGTATTGTATCCAGTAGGCCTGGGCGGTTTCGTTTCGTTAATTCGTAATTCGTTAATAATTCGTTAATTTTTTCAATTACAAAACGATAACGAACCATTCTGGAGCAATTATTAAAAAAAACGAATTTTTAAATACGTTTTGTAAATGCTTCGTATTTCGTTATTGTATTATTTATTTGGGGTTCTTGTACCCCGTCCTTCTCACCCCGAAGGGGACCCAGGGCGGCTTACAGTTATTTCGTTATTGTTCTGAGGTCGTTTCGTTATTATTTCCGCATGTCTGGGCCAGTTTTATGGTTTAATTAGTGAAAAAAATTTATAATATCACACCAACAGTCAAGAACAGAGGGAGAGGGAAGCTTCAGAAGTTTTTGGAGGTTTTTTAGTGTATTTCGCGGTCGCGTCCGCCATTAACGAATTGATTCGTTATTGTTTTGGAAATCAATTCATTAATTTTTTATCATTTACGAAATTTCGTAAATATCGAACTTTTTGAAAGGAAAAATTTGTAATTATTTTAAATAACGAAACGCAAAAACCCCCAAAAAACGAATCGATTTTAGAAACAAATTTTTCCGTTGTTACCCAGGCCTATTATCCAGGTATTGAATGTTTGCCGTGTATATGCTGTGCTCCGCTCTGAGTCCCCTTCGGGGTGAGAATGGCGGAATATAAATGTTTTAAATAATAAATAATAATAGATGGCAGTAGGCTTTTATATACAAACTCAGCACTTTTTTCCTACTACTATCTTCTTGTCCACTGAATACAGTAAGGCCCCCTTAAGTGCAGAACCCATATGGGGAGAAAAAATGGCCTCTCTAGGAATTTGTTAGGCCATCTATGTGGCTCTATGGTATCCCCCCCCCCCCCCCAAATACCTCTAAGTCCTCCAGGCTGTCTCAATGGTGTGCTGCATGTTGGGTAATTTAATGGTGTTCACTAGTATCCATGACTTTAGGTAACACAGATTTCTGCCCATGGAACAGTTTGTTGGAAATAAGGGAGGAAAGGAAAAAGAAATGAGGGTGGAAATGGGACTAGAGGAAGGAAGGAAGGAAGGAAGGAAGGAAGGAAGGAAGGAGGGAGGGAGGGAGGAAAAGGAACTGAGGAAGGAAGGAAGGCAGAAGAAAAGGAGAGAGGAAAAAGAACTGGAGAAGGGATGGAGGGGAAGAAAGAAAAGAGGGAGGGAAAGGGAAAGAGGAAGGAAGAAAGGAAGGTGGGAGGAAAAGGGGAAATGAAGAAGCAAAGAAGGAAGGGGAGGAGAGAGAATGGAGGGTGGATAAGGAACTGGAGAATGGAGGGGAAAAGGGAGGAAGGAGGGAAAGGGAAGCTGGAGAAAGAAGGAAAGAAGAAATGGAGGGAGGGAGGTGAAGGGAATAATAGTAGAGATGAAAAATCATGGTGGACAGAAGGTAAACAAACTCAATGGTGTAGAGGACAGGAACAAATGAAGATGGAAGCAAAGGAGGAAGAAGACAGGTGGAAAGAGAGGCGGGAAAGGGAAGAAAGAAGGAAGATGGGCCCCTGAAAAGAAACCAAGAGGGAGAGAAGGAGGACAGAGAAAGGACGAATGTTGAGCAGAAGAGAAGGGGAAAGGAAAGTTGGTGGTGTACCAGAGGAAGGAAGGAAGGAAGGAAGGAAGGAAGGAAGGAAGGAAGGAAGGAAGGGAGGGAGGGAGGGAGGGAGGGAGGGAGGGGAGAAGGAAGGAGAGAATGAAGCAAGGGGGAAGGAAGGAAGGAGAGAAGGAAGGAAGGAAGGAAGGAAGGAAGGAAGGAGGAGGGAAATAAACTTCAGAAGGAAATACTGCAGAAAGAAAGGAGGGAGGAAAAAGAATGGAAGAAGGGATGGAGAGGGGAGAAAGAAAGGAGGGAGGGAAAGAGGAAGGAAGAAAGGGAGGTGGGAGGAAAAGGGGAGATGAAGAAGGAAAGAAGGAAGGTGAGGAGAGAGAATGGAGGATGAATAAAGAACTGGAGAAGGGAGGAAAGAAGAGAGAGAGGCAGGAAGGAAGGAGGGAAAGGGAAGCTGGAGAAGGAGGAACACAGGGAAGGCATGAGGGAAAGGAAAGAATAGTAGAGAAGTAAAATCATGGTGGACAAGAGGTACACAAACTCAATGGCATGGAGGACAGGAGAAAAGGAGGATGGAAGCAAAGGGGGAAGAAGATGGGTGGAAGGAAAGGTGGGAAAGGAGCAAAGAAGGAAGAAACCAAGGAAAAGAGAAGAGCGGGAGGAGGACAGAGAAGACACGAATGTTGAGCAGAAGTGCAGGGGACAGGAAAGTTGGTGGTGGGCCAGAGGAAGGAAGGAAGGAAGGAAGGAAGGAAGGAAGGAGGGAGGGAGGGAGGGAGGGAAGGAAGGAAGGAAGGAAGGAAGGAAGGAAGGAAGGCTGGAATGGAGGAAGGGAGGGGAGACGATGGGAGAAGGAAGGAGGGGAGAAAGGAAGGAGAGAAGAAAGTAAAGGGAAAGGAAGGAGAGAAGTAAGGAAGAGAGAAGGAAGCAAGGAATAAAAGAAAAAAGGAGAAAAGGAAGGAGAGAAGGAAGGAGGGAAGGAAGAAGGAAGGGAGGAAGGAATGGAGGAAGGAGGCAGGGAGGCAGGGAGGAAAGAAGGAAGGGAGGGAGGGAGGGAGGAGGCAGGGAGGCAGAGAGGAAAGAAAGAAAGAAAGAAAGAAAGAAAGAAAGAAAGAAAGAAGGAAGGGAGGGAGGGAGGGAGGGAGGGAGGAAGGGAGGAAGGAGGCAAGGAGGCAGGGTGGAAAGAAGGAAGGAAGGAAGGGGGAAGGGAGAAGGAAGCAAGGAAGATCATTCCTCCTACTTCCCCTGCCTTCCTTCACTCCCAATCTCTTTTCCTCCAGAGTCAAGGCAGGCTAATGTGACATGAGCCAATTGCTGCTAATAAACTGCCAGCGTAACTGGACCTGGCAGGCGGAGAAGTCTCGCCTCGGTGCCAGAGGGGACCTGGAGAGACGTTGACAGCTCCATTACCGGGCACAAGGAAAGAAGAGGGCTAGGAGAATGGGGAAACCCAGCTGCCGCCTCCTTTGGCCTTTCCCTGGGGTCAGCTTCGAACTCTGGCCACCCCACTGTGCCCTCTTCCTTTCCCAAGCTCTGCCTGGCCTACCTTGTAGGACTGTTGTGACCATACAGCGAGAGACAAGCCGTCTATCTTCACCCCAACAGGGAAGGAAAGCAAGATAACCTTTGCATCAGTAAAGGCTTGTCTATAGAGTTGTCAGGTATGATTTAGGTCGCTTGGAGGGAACCTCTAAAGTTTGGATTAAAACCCAGAGCAGATTCAGAATTGGTTTGAGCAGAACAGAGAAAGCATTCTTCAGGTGTTACGTTTGGACCAGAACCCAGGGCGGACTGGCAAACCGATCAAGGCCAAGAGGAGGGCTGTAGATTTGCAGCCACGTCGGGATCCAGAGAGCAATGAACTCCGGCCATTTAAAAAAATATTTGGCTCACGGCTCCGAACACGCATTATGGATGTCTCTAATAAGCCAAGCTAATGATGGATGGGGAAGCGTTGGCTTTCCTGGCACTGAACGGTGGAAGAATCCCAAGAAACCGGACCGCTATAAATCTGAGTGAGACAACCACCCACTGTATCAATCAATTGGGATTTTCAACATTATTTCCTCCTTTGCTTGCAAGGATGAATGTTTATGAACTGGGATTTATAGTTTGGGGAGGAGTCCATTGGCATCATCATAGACCCATGGGATATATAGAGTATTAGTGGGGAGTGGTTGGAGGAGGATGCCAAGGGACCCTCACATCCTCCTGGCTTCAACACACAGAGTCTATGGGAAGGTGCCCTAAAGGCCATCTAGTCCAGCCCCCTTCTTTCTGCCGCAGTCTTTTCTTAGGATCCTCGGGGATCAGATTGAGACGGGTTCATCCCCCAGAACAGAAAGAGGGAGAATGTCCACGTAGTGAAGCACACGGAGACGAGCGTATCTGCCAATTCGAGCAGATAAGGGGCAAATTATTAACCATATTCAAATCAGGAAAAGCGCGGCCTGTGTCTTGGTCAACAATATCGAAAAGGGAGAACAACTGTAAACAATGTAAATTTGCCACTGTTTCATTGGGAAGTGTGGGTCTGACAAGAGAGTCAAGTTAACTAAGATTGTTGTTGTGATGGTGATGTGCCTTCAAGTCATTTCAGACTCAAGGCAGGGGGCAGAGCAAAGGCATTTAAGGGCTGTATGCGGACCGCGGGCTGTTGTGACTCCGGCTTCCAATTAAATGGTTCTGTGTCCCCAAATGAATGCTGTTTGGCCCCATTGCTGTGGCTCAAGGCAATGGGATCCTGGGTGTTGTAGTTTCACAAGGCCAAACTCCGATTCCGAAGATCCCAAGTGGGGACAAACGGCATTCTTTCTACAGTGCAGATTGCACCCAAACAACATCTCGGCTCTTGGCACCGTCTCCTTGGCGCCGCATAGCCCTGTCATTTTTCTTCCCGCCTGGCAGCCAAGGCTTTCCTCTTCGCCTATTAGCTGTAATATCTGTTAAATATTTCGACAGCTTTACAGGGGAATTGATCGCCCGCTCTTCCAGACGGGTTTTTGATGGGCTTGAAAAGAAGGAGCGGAAAATAATAATAATAAAAGCCAACGGCACCTGCTGCTAACAGAGGAAAGCGCAGATCTCTCTTTGGGGGAAAACTATAGACTCACAGAACTGGAAGGGACCCCCAAAAGCCATCCAGTCCAACTCCTTTCTGCTATGACACCATCCAAGCCATCCCAACAGAGGGCTATCCAGCCTCATAAACATTCACCAGTTCATGGAGAAATAGGTTTATAGGATCCTAGAATCCTAGAACTGGGAGGGATCCTCAAGGGCCATCCAGTCCAACACCTTTCTGCCATGACACCATTCAATCCTTCCCAACAGGTGGTCATCCTGCATCACACAGATATATTCATTCTACAGTGTAGATGCACTGCTTGTCAAACTACATCTCCCAGCCCTCCATAACAAGCACATTCATTCCATAGTGTAGGTCAGGCAGAGGTGGCCCTAGGTAATTTTCAACGGTAAGCAAACAGTATCCCCCCCCCCCCAACCAATCACTGTTCGTCGTGGGAGTTCTGTGTACCATATTTGTTTCATTTCCATCATTGGTGGAGTTCAGAATGCTCTTTGATTGTAGGTGAACTATACATCCCAATAACTACAACTCGCATATGTCAAGGTCTATTTTCCCCCAAGAGCGCCTCAAGAGCGCCCCTGGGCAAAATCAACTATACTGCAAATGCTTACTTTGCGTAATGGGTTGAGCCGCCCCTGAGGTCAGGTATGGGTAGACCAGGTATGGGATGCGGCCCCTTGGGCTCTTTTTTCAGGCCGTCCTCTCTCTCACCATCCTAACATTTCTTACTTCTTTCTTTCCTCCCTCCTTCCCTCCCTCTTCCTCCTTCCCTTCCACCCTTTCATTCTTCCTTCCTTCCTCTCTATTCTTCCTCCTTCCCCCCTTCCTTCCTTCTTTCTTTTTCTTTCCTCCTTCCCTGTCACCCTTCCCTTTTTTCTTCCTTCCCTCTTTCCTCCCTCTCTCCCTTTTTCCTTCCTTCCTTCTCTTTTTCCTTCCTCCTTCCCTTCCTTCCTTCCCTCCATCCTTCCCTTTCACCCTTTCATTCTGCCTTCCCTTTTGTCTTTCCTTCCTTCTCTTTCCTTTATCCTCCCCTCCTTCCCTCCCTCTTTTTCTTCCTTCCTTTCTTCACTTCCTCCCTCCCTTCTCTTTTCCTTCCTCCTTGCTTTTCATTCTTCTTTTCCTTTTGTCTTTTCTTCCTTCCCTCTTCCCTCTCTCCCTCCCTCTCTCCTTCTTTCTCCTTCCATCCTTCCTTTCCTCCCTTTCATCCTTCCTTCCTTCCCTCTTCCCTTCCCTTCCTTCCTTCCAACACTGGGCAGCCTGTCCTCCTAGCAGGGATGGCTTGCATACAGCCCCCAAATTATAATTTTTGCCCATGCCTGGTGTAGATGGACGTGTAAAACTACAACTCCCAGGATGACAAAAAAAGTGAGTGTTCAGTTGCTGACTTGCTTGGAAAAGTCGAAAGCTGAACATTTGTGATAGGAATATAAGATTTCAATCATAACAATATATTCTGTCGAATATGTATTCATGGATTAAGAAAGTACAGATCCACATGCTCAGTCTGTGGTCCACTAAGAGTATGACTAATGTCAATGGACTTTTGAATGGGACATACACCCCAAACACATGTCTTCAATGCATCAACACTTAATGCAGACTTAATGCCGTTTCAGGCCACTTTCACTGTTGCGGCTCAATGCTATGGAATATTATTAGTTGTTGTACCTCGAATGGTACCGACGGCGGTATAATTGCCGAGCTCCGACAGCCACTGCAACCTCTCTGCATTAAATCTTCCTCCCGATGATCTACATCGCTGGAGGCATTAACGGGTTTCCCAATTTCCATTCAATCAGCAAAATTGGAGCCTATGCCGGACTTCCATTAGACCATTAATTTTGGCGGTGGGAACAATGCTATTTTGGGTCGTATCCAGGTGAGTTTTGGTCCTTTCGGGGAATCGCACTCGGAAACCAAGCCTTCCGATGGATTCCGAGGAAATTTCGCTTCATTCATTCATTTCAAAAGGCACTTGTTATGAATCCCATCTTATCGACACTGTCGGAATATAATGCAGGTTTGCTAGCACTTGCTTTGCGATCCTGGGAGTTGTAGTTTGCTGAGGGACCTCTTTGGCATAGACAGCAAAAGACCATTTAAATTACCATCTCTCAGGGCTCCATAGCAATTGCATTCATTGACACTATTGATCCACCCCTTGTCAAACTACAACTCCCAGGGCTCCATAACAAGCTCATTCATTCCACAGTGTAGATGCACCCCTTGTCTAACTACATCTTCCAGGACTCCATAACAAGCACATTCATTCCACAGTGTAGATGTCCCCTGTCAAACTACAACTCTCAGGACTTCATAACAAGGGCATTGATTCCACACTGTTGATAGATAACATGTCAAACTACAACTCCCAGGGCTCCATAACAAGCTCATTCATTCCACAGTGTAGATGCATCCCTTGTCAAGCTACATCTTCCAGGACTCCATAACAAGCACATTCATTCCACAATGTAGATGCCCCCTGTCAAACTACAACTCCCAGGACTCCATAACAAGCACATTCATTCCACAGTGTAGATGTCCCCTGTCAAACTACAACTCTCAGGACTTCATAACAAGTGCATTCATTCCACACTGTTGATAGATAACATGTCAAACTACAACTCCCAGGGCTCCATAGCAAGCTCATTCATTCCACAGTGTAGATGCATCCCTTGTCAAGCTACATCTTCCAGGACTCCATAACAAGCACATTCATTCCACAATGTAGATGCCCCCTGTCAAACTACAACTCCCAGGACTCCATAACAAGCACATTCATTCCACAGTGTAGATGTCCCCTGTCAAACTACAACTCTCAGGACTTCATAACAAGTGCATTCATTCCACACTGTTGATAGATAACATGTCAAACTACAACTCCCAGGGCTCCATAGCAAGCTCATTCATTCCACAGTGTAGATGCATCCCTTGTCAAGCTACATCTTCCAGGACTCCATAACAAGCACATTCATTCCACAATGTAGATGCCCCCTGTCAAACTACAACTCCCAGGACTTCATAACAAGTGCTTTCATTCCACACTGTTGATGGATAACATGTCAAACTACAAATCCCAGGGCTCCATAGCAAGTGCATTTGTTCTACAGTAAGATGCACCCCTTGTTCAACTATATCTTCCAGGACTCCATAACAAGTGTATTCATTCCACACAACTGATGCCCCCCTTGTCAAGCTACAACTCTCAGGACTCCATAACAATTGCATTCATTCCACACTGTTGATGCACCCCTTATCAAAGTACATCTCTCAGGACTCCATAACAAGCACATTCATTCCACAGTGTAGTTGCATCCCTTGTCAAACTACATCTTCCAGGAATTCATAACATGCACATTCATTCTACACTGTTGATGCACTTCTTGTCAAACTACATCTCCCAGGACTCCATAAAAAGTGTATTCATTCCACACTGAAGATGGATAACATGTCAAACTACAACTTCCAGGGCGCCACAATATGCACATTCATTCCACAGTGTAGATGTAGTTAAACTACATCTCCCAGGACTCTATAACAAGTGCATTCATTGTACACTGTAGATGTACCCCTTGTCAAACTATATCTCCCAGGTCTCCATAACAAATGCATTCATTCCACCGTGTAGATGGACAACATGTCAAACTACAACTCCCAGGATGACAAAAAAAAAAGCCAGTGTTCAGCTGCTGACTTGCTTGGAAAAATCAAAAGCTGAACATTTGTGATAGGAATATGAGATTCAAATCATCACATTGCCATATATTTTGTCGAACGTATTGTGTCAGAAATGGAGAAATGCCCCAAGAATACCATAAGAGTCACACTGGAGGACCTAGGAAATGACTGACTTAGAAGTCCATGTTCTGCCTCTCCCTTGTCATTTTGGTTCTCCGGCCCATTCTTTTCTTTATTTCTTCCTTCCCTTCCTTCTTTGCTTCCTTGCTTTGTTGACCCAAGACCCAGCGCAGGCAGGGCCCCTCCTGGCACTGCAAATGGGCCTTTAATAGAGGCCTTTCCCCATTAGTTTCTGGGCCTTCAGGACTTATCAGCTAAATGAGCTTCTCCCAAGTTGATCCAAAGGTCGGCAAAGAGAAGGTGGCGCCTCTCCCTCCCTTCTTCTCTCTGGATGAAGGTCT